>NW_027473468.1:64243-87818 GCF_050947335.1 Megachile rotundata | reverse complement strand
TTAGATTGATAATAATATGAGTAATAAGTATAGTAATTGTCGTTCTATCGATCATATAAGCATAATATGGCTAATAATATGAGTTAGATTGATAATAATAAGAGTAATAAGTATAGTAATTGTCGTTCTATCGATCATATCTGCATAATATGGTTAATAATATGAGATAGATTAATAATAATAAGAATAATAAGTATAGTAATTGTCGTTCTATCGACCATGGAAGCATAATATGGCTAATAATATGAGTTAGATTGATAATAATAAGAGTAATAAGTATAGTAATTGTCGTTCTATCGGTCATATAAGCATAATATCGCTAATAATATGAGTTAGCTTGATAATAATAAGAGTAATAAGTATAGTAATTGTCGTTCTATCGATCATATCTGCACAATATGGTTAATAATATGAGTTAGATTAATAGTAATGAGTGTAATAAGTATAGTAATTGTCGTTCTATCGATCATATAAGAGTAATATGGCGAATAATATGATTTAGATTGATAATAATAAGAGTAATAAGTATAGTAATTGTCGTTCTATCGATCATATAAGCATAATATGGCTAATAATATGAATTAGATTGATAATAATAAGAGTAATAAGTATAGTAATTGTCGTTCTATCGATCATATTAGCATAATATGGCGAATAATATCATTTAGATTGATAATAATATGAGTATTAATTATAGTAATTGTCGTTCTATCGATCATATAAGCATAATATGGCTAACAATATGAATTAGATTGATAATAATAAGAGTAATAAGTATAGTAATTGTCGTTCTATCGATCATATAAGCATAATATGGCTAATAATATGAGTTAGATTGATAATAATAAGAGTAATAAGTATAGTAATTGTCGTTCTATCGATCATATCTGCATAATATGGTTAATAATATGAGATAGATTAATAATAATAAGAATAATAAGTATAGTAATTGTCGTTCTATCGACCATGGAAGCATAATATGGCTAATAATATGAGTTAGATTGATAATAATAAGAGTAATAAGTATAGTAATTGTCGTTCTATCGGTCATATAAGCATAATATCGCTAATAATATGAGTTAGCTTGATAATAATAAGAGTAATAAGTATAGTAATTGTCGTTCTATCGATCATATCTGCACAATATGGTTAATAATATGAGTTAGATTAATAGTAATGAGTGTAATAAGTATAGTAATTGTCGTTCTATCGATCATATAAGAGTAATATGGCGAATAATATGATTTAGATTGATAATAATAAGAGTAATAAGTATAGTAATTGTCGTTCTATCGATCATATAAGCATAATATGGCTAATAATATGATTTAGATTGATAATAATAAGAGTAATAAGTATAGTAATTGTCGTTCTATGGATCATATAAGCATAATATCGCTAATAATATGAGTTAGCTTGATAATAATAAGAGTAATAAGTATAGTAATTGTCGTTCTATCGATCATATCTGCACAATATGGTTAATAATATGAGTTAGATTAATAGTAATGAGTGTAATAAGTATAGTAATTGTCGTTCTATCGATCATATAAGCGTAATATGGCGAATAATATGATTTAGATTGATAATAATAAGAGTAATAAGTATAGTAATTGTCGTTCTATCGATCATATAAGCACAATATGGCTAATAATATGAGTTAGATTGATAATAATAAGAGTAATAAGTATAGTAATTGTCGTTCTATCGATCATATAAGCATAATATGGTTAATAATATTTATTATATTAATAATAATATGAATAATAGGTATAGTAATTGTCGTTCTATCGACCATGGAAGCATAATATGGCTAATAATACGAGTTAGATTGATAATAATAAGAGTAATAAGTATAGTAATTGTCGTTCTATCGATCATATCTGCACAATATGGTTAATAATATGAGTTAAATTAATAGTAATGAGTGTAATAAGTATAGTAATTGTCGTTCTATCGATCATATAAGAATAATATGGCGAATAATATGATTTAGATTGATAATAATAAGAGTAATAAGTATAGTAATTGTCGTTCTATCGATCATATAAGCATAATATGGCTAATAATATGAGTTAGATTGATAATAATAAGAGTCATAAGTATAGTAATTGTCGTTCTATCGATCATATAAGCATAATATGGTTAATAATATTTATTAGATTAATAATAATATGAATAATAAGTATAGTAATTGTCGTTCTATCGACCATGGAAGCATAATATGGCTAATAATACGAGTTAGATTGATAATAATAAGAGTAATAAGTATAGTAATTGTCGTTCTATCGATCATATCTGCACAATATGGTTAATAATATGAGTTAGATTAACAGTAATGAGTGCAATAAGTATAGTAATTGTCGGTCTATCGATCATATAAGCATAATATGGCTAATAATATGAGTTAGATTGATAATAATAAGAGTAATATGTATAGTAATTGCCGTTCTATCGACCATATAAGCATAATATGGCGAATAATATGATTTGGATTGATAATAATAAGAGTAATAAGTATAGTAATTGTCGTTCTATCGATCATATAAGCATAATATCGCTAATAATATGAGTTAGCTTGATAATAATAAGAGTAATAAGTATAGTAATTGTCGTTCTATCGATCATATCTGCACAATATGGTTAATAATATGAGTTAGATTAATAGTAATGAGTGTAATAAGTATAGTAATCGTCGTTCGATCGATCATATAAGAATAATATGGCGAATAATATGATTTAGATTGATAATAATAAGAGTAATAAGTATAGTAATTGTCGTTCTATCGATCATATAAGCATAATATGGCTAATAATATGAGTTAGATTGATAATAATAAGAGTAATAAGTATAGTAATTGTCGTTCTATCCATCATATAAGCATAATATGGTTAATAATATGAGTTAGATTAATAATAATAAGAGTAATAAGTATAGTAATTGTCGTTCTATCGATCATATGAGCATAATATGGCGAATAATATCATTTAGATTGATAATAATATGAGTAATAAGTATAGTAATTGTCGTTCTATCGATCATATAAGCATAATATGGCTAATAATATGAGTTAGATTGATAATATTAAGAGTAATAACTATAGTAATTGCCGTTCTATCGATCATATAAGCATAATATGGCGAATAATATGATGTAGATTGATAATAATAAGAGTAATAAGTATAGTAATTGTCGTTCTATCGATCATATTAGCATAATATGGCGAATAATATCATTTAGATTGATAATAATATGAGTAATAATTATAGTAATTGTCGTTCTATCGATCATATAAGCATAATATGGCTAATAATATGAATTAGATTGATAATAATAAGAGTAATAAGTATAGTAATTGGCGTTCTATCGATCATATAAGCATAATATGGCTAATAATATGAATTAGATTGATAATAATAAGAGTAATAAGTATAGTAATTGTCGTTCTATCGATCATATAAGCATAATATCGCTAATAATATGAGTTAGCTTGATAATAATAAGAGTAATAAGTATAGTAATTGTCGTTCTATCGATCATATCTGCACAATATGGTTAATAATATGAGTTAGATTAATAGTAATGAGTGTAATAAGTATAGTAATTGTCGTTCTATCGATCATATAAGCATAATATGGCTAATAATATGAGTTAGATTGATAATAATAAGAGTCATAAGTATAGTAATTGTCGTTCTATCGATCATATAAGCATAATATGGTTAATAATATTTATTAGATTAATAATAATATGAATAATAAGTATAGTAATTGTCGTTCTATCGACCATGGAAGCATAATATGGCTAATAATACGAGTTAGATTGATAATAATAAGAGTAATAAGTATAGTAATTGTCGTTCTATCGATCATATAAGCATAATATGGCTAATAATATGAGTTAGATTGATAATAATAAGAGTAATAAGTATAGTAATTGTCGTTCTTTCCATCATATAAGCATAATATGGTTAATAATATGAGTTAGATTAATAATAATAAGAGTAATAAGTATAGTAATTGTCGTTCTATCGATCATATGAGCATAATATGGCGAATAATATCATTTAGATTGATAATAATATGAGTAATAAGTATAGTAATTGTCGTTCTATCGATCATATAAGCATAATATGGCTAATAATATGAGTTAGATTGATAATATTAAGAGTAATAACTATAGTAATTGCCGTTCTATCGATCATATAAGCATAATATGGCGAATAATATGATTTAGATTGATAATAATAAGAGTAGTAAGTATAGTAATTGGCGTTCTATCGATCATATAAGCATAATATGGCTAATAATATGAATTAGATTGATAATAATAAGAGCAATAAGTATAGTAATTGTCGTTCTATCGATCATATAAGCATAATATCGCTAATAATATGAGTTAGCTTGATAATAATAAGAGTAATAAGTATAGTAATTGTCGTTCTATCGATCATATCTGCACAATATGGTTAATAATATGAGTTAGATTAATAGTAATGAGTGTAATAAGTATAGTAATTGTCGTTCTATCGATCATATAAGAATAATATGGCGAATAATATGATTTAGATTGATAATAATAAGAGTAATAAGTATAGTAATTGTCGTTCTATCGATCATATAAGCATAATATGGCTTATAATATGAGTTAGATTAATAATAATAAGAGTAATAAGTATAGTAATTGTCGTTCTATCGATCATATGAGCATAATATAGCGAATAATATCATTTAGATCGATAATAATATGAGTAATAAGTATATTAATTGTCGTTCTATCGATCATATAAGCATAATATGGCTAATAATATGAGTTAGCTTGATAATAATAAGAGTAATAAGTTTAGTAATTGTCGTTCTATCGATCATATAAGCATAATATGGCTAATAATATGAATTAGATTGATAATAATAAGAGTAATAAGTATAGTAATTGTCGTTCTATCGATCATATTAGCATAATATGGCGAATAATATCATTTAGATTGATAATAATATGAGTATTAATTATAGTAATTGTCGTTCTATCGATCATATAAGCATAATATGGCTAATAATATGAATTAGATTGATAATAATAAGAGTAATAAGTATAGTAATTGTCGTTCTATCGATCATATAAGCATAATATGGCTAATAATATGAGTTAGATTGATAATAATAAGAGTAATAAGTATAGTAATTGTCGTTCTATCGATCATATCTGCATAATATGGTTAATAATATGAGATAGATTAATAATAATAAGAATAATAAGTATAGTAATTGTCGTTCTATCGACCATGGAAGCATAATATGGCTAATAATATGAGTTAGATTGATAATAATAAGAGTAATAAGTATAGTAATTGTCGTTCTATCGGTCATATAAGCATAATATCGCTAATAATATGAGTTAGCTTGATAATAATAAGAGTAATAAGTATAGTAATTGTCGTTCTATCGATCATATCTGCACAATATGGTTAATAATATGAGTTAGATTAATAGTAATGAGTGTAATAAGTATAGTAATTGTCGTTCTATCGATCATATAAGAGTAATATGGCGAATAATATGAATTAGATTGATAATAATAAGAGTAATAAGTATAGTAATTGTCGTTCTATCGATCATATAAGCATAATATGGCTAATAATATGATTTAGATTGATAATAATAAGAGTAATAAGTATAGTAATTGTCGTTCTATGGATCATATAAGCATAATATCGCTAATAATATGAGTTAGCTTGATAATAATAAGAGTAATAAGTATAGTAATTGTCGTTCTATCGATCATATCTGCACAATATGGTTAATAATATGAGTTAGATTAATAGTAATGAGTGTAATAAGTATAGTAATTGTCGTTCTATCGATCATATAAGCGTAATATGGCGAATAATATGATTTAGATTGATAATAATAAGAGTAATAAGTATAGTAATTGTCGTTCTATCGATCATATAAGCACAATATGGCTAATAATATGAGTTAGATTGATAATAATAAGAGTAATAAGTATAGTAATTGTCGTTCTATCGATCATATAAGCATAATATGGTTAATAATATTTATTATATTAATAATAATATGAATAATAGGTATAGTAATTGTCGTTCTATCGACCATGGAAGCATAATATGGCTAATAATACGAGTTAGATTGATAATAATAAGAGTAATAAGTATAGTAATTGTCGTTCTATCGATCATATCTGCACAATATGGTTAATAATATGAGTTAGATTAATAGTAATGAGTGTAATAAGTATAGTAATTGTCGTTCTATCGATCATATAAGAATAATATGGCGAATAATATGATTTAGATTGATAATAATAAGAGTAATAAGTATAGTAATTGTCGTTCTATCGATCATATAAGCATAATATGGCCAATAATATGAGTTAGATTGATAATAATAAGAGTCATAAGTATAGTAATTGTCGTTCTATCGATCATATAAGCATAATATGGTTAATAATATTTATTAGATTAATAATAATATGAATAATAAGTATAGTAATTGTCGTTCTATCGACCATGGAAGCATAATATGGCTAATAATACGAGTTAGATTGATAATAATAAGAGTAATAAGTATATTAATTGCCGTTCTATCGACCATATAAGCATAATATGGCGAATAATATGATTTAGATTGATAATAATAAGAGTAATAAGTATAGTAATTGTCGTTCTATCGATCACATAAGCATAATACGGCTAATAATATGAGTTAGCTTGATAATAATAAGAGTAATAAGTATAGTAATTGTCGTTCTATCGATCATATCTGCACAATATGGTTAATAATATGAGTTAGATTAACAGTAATGAGTGCAATAAGTATAGTAATTGTCGGTCTATCGATCATATAAGCATAATATGGCTAATAATATGAGTTAGATTGATAATAATAAGAGTAATATGTATAGTAATTGCCGTTCTATCGACCATATAAGCATAATATGGCGAATAATATGATTTGGATTGATAATAATAAGAGTAATAAGTATAGTAATTGTCGTTCTATCGATCATATCTGCACAATATGGTTAATAATATGAGTTAGATTAACAGTAATGAGTGCAATAAGTATAGTAATTGTCGGTCTATCGATCATATAAGCATAATATGGCTAATAATATGAGTTAGCTTGATAATAATAAGAGTAATAAGTATAGTAATTGTCGTTCTATCGATCATATCTGCACAATATGGTTAATAATATGAGTTAGATTAATAGTAATGGGTGTAATAAGTATAGTAATCGTCGTTCGATCGATCATATAAGAATAATATGGCGAATAATATGATTTAGATTGATAATAATGAGAGTAATAAGTATAGTAATTGTCGTTCTATCCATCATATAAGCATAATATGGTTAATAATATGAGTTAGATTAATAATAATAAAAGTAATAAGTATAGTAATTGTCGTTCTATCGATCATATGAGCATAATATGGCGAATAATATCATTTAGATTGATAATAATATGAGTAATAAGTATAGTAATTGTCGTTCTATCGATCATATAAGCATAATATGGCTAATAATATGAGTTAGATTGATAATATTAAGAGTAATAAGTATAGTAATTGCCGTTCTATCGATCATATAAGCATAATATGGCGAATAATATGATTTAGATTGATAATAATAAGAGTAATAAGTATAGTAATTGTCGTTCTATCGATCATATTAGCATAATATGGCGAATAATATCATTTAGATTGATAATAATATGAGTAATAATTATAGTAATTGTCGTTCTATCGATCATATAAGCATAATATGGCTAATAATATGAATTAGATTGATAATAATAAGAGTAATAAGTATAGTAATTGGCGTTCTATCGATCATATAAGCATAATATGGCTAATAATATGAATTAGATTGATAATAATAAGAGTAATAAGTATAGTAATTGTCGTTCTATCGATCATATAAGCATAATATCGCTAATAATATGAGTTAGCTTGATAATAATAAGAGTAATAAGTATAGTAATTGTCGTTCTATCGATCATATCTACACAATATGGTTAATAATATGAGTTAGATTAATAGTAATGAGTGTAATAAGTATAGTAATTGTCGTTCTATCGATCATATAAGAATAATATGGCGAATAATATGATTTAGATTGATAATAATAAGAGTAATAAGTATAGTAATTGTCGTTCTATCGATCATATAAGCATAATATGGCTTATAATATGAGTTAGATTAATAATAATAAGAGTAATAAGTATAGTAATTGTCGTTCTATCGATCATATCTGCATAATATGGTTAATAATATGAGATAGATTAATAATAATAAGAATAATAAGTATAGTAATTGTCGTTCTATCGACCATGGAAGCATAATATGGCTAATAATATGAGTTAGATTGATAATAATAAGAGTAATAAGTATAGTAATTGTCGTTCTATCGGTCATATAAGCATAATATCGCTAATAATATGAGTTAGCTTGATAATAATAAGAGTAATAAGTTTAGTAATTGTCGTTCTATCGATCATATCTGCACAATATGGTTAATAATATGAGTTAGATTAATAGTAATGAGTGTAATAAGTATAGTAATTGTCGTTCTATCGATCATATAAGCGTAATATGGCGAATAATATGATTTAGATTGATAATAATAAGAGTAATAAGTATAGTAATTGTCGTTCTATCGATCATATAAGCACAATATGGCTAATAATATGAGTTAGATTGATAATAATAAGAGTAATAAGTATAGTAATTGTCGTTCTATCGATCATATAAGCATAATATGGTTAATAATATTTATTATATTAATAATAATATGAATAATAGGTATAGTAATTGTCGTTCTATCGACCATGGAAGCATAATATGGCTAATAATACGAGTTAGATTGATAATAATAAGAGTAATAAGTATAGTAATTGTCGTTCTATCGATCATATCTGCACAATATGGTTAATAATATGAGTTAGATTAATAGTAATGAGTGTAATAAGTATAGTAATTGTCGTTCTATCGATCATATAAGAATAATATGGCGAATAATATGATTTAGATTGATAATAATAAGAGTAATAAGTATAGTAATTGTCGTTCTATCGATCATATAAGCATAATATGGCTAATAATATGAGTTAGATTGATAATAATAAGAGTCATAAGTATAGTAATTGTCGTTCTATCGATCATATAAGCATAATATGGTTAATAATATTTATTAGATTAATAATAATATGAATAATAAGTATAGTAATTGTCGTTCTATCGACCATGGAAGCATAATATGGCTAATAATACGAGTTAGATTGATAATAATAAGAGTAATAAGTATATTAATTGCCGTTCTATCGACCATATAAGCATAATATGGCGAATAATATGATTTAGATTGATAATAATAAGAGTAATAAGTATAGTAATTGTCGTTCTATCGATCACATAAGCATAATACGGCTAATAATATGAGTTAGCTTGATAATAATAAGAGTAATAAGTATAGTAATTGTCGTTCTATCGATCATATCTGCACAATATGGTTAATAATATGAGTTAGATTAATAGTAGTGAGTGTAATAAGTATAGTAATCGTCGTTCGATCGATCATATAAGAATAATATGGCGAATAATATGATTTAGATTGATAATAATAAGAGTAATAAGTATAGTAATTGTCGTTCTATCGATCATATAAGCATAATATGGCTAATAATATGAGTTAGATTGATAATAATAAGAGTAATAAGTATAGTAATTGTCGTTCTATCGATCATATAAGCATAATATGGTTAATAATATGAGTTAGATTAATAATAATAAGAGTAATAAGTATAGTAATTGTCGTTCTATCGATCATATGAGCATAATATGGCGAATAATATCATTTAGATTGATAATAATATGAGTAATAAGTATAGTAATTGTCGTTCTATCGATCATATAAGCATAATATGGCTAATAATATGAGTTAGATTGATAATAATAAGAGTAATAAGTATAGTAATTGTCGTTCTATCGATCATATAAGCATAATATGGCTAATAATATGAGTTAGATTGATAATAATAAGAGTAATGAGTATAGTAATTGTCGTTCTATCGGTCATATAAGCATAATATCGCTAATAATATGAGTTAGCTTGATAATAATAAGAGTAATAAGTATAGTAATTGTCGTTCTATCGATCATATCTGCACAATATGGTTAATAATATGAGTTAGATTAATAGTAATGAGTGTAATAAGTATAGTGGTCGTCGTTCGATCGATCATATAAGAATAGTATGGCGAATAATATGATTTAGATTGATAATAATAAGAGTAATAAGTATAGTAATTGTCGTTCTATCGATCATATAAGCATAATATGGCTAATAATATGAGTTAGATTGATAATAATAAGAGTAATAAGTATAGTAATTGTGGTTCTATCGATCATATAAGCATAATATGGTTAATAATATGAGTTATATTAATAATAATAAGAGTAATAAGTATAGTAATTGTCGTTCTATCAATCATATGAGCATAATATGGCGAATAATATCATTTAGATTGATAATAATATGAGTAATAAGTATAGTAATTGTCGTTCTATCGATCATATAAGCATAATATGGCTAATAATATGAGTTAGATTGATAATAATAAGAGTAATAACTATAGTAATTGTCGTTCTATCGATCATATTAGCATAATATGGCGAATAATATCATTTAGATTGATAATAATATGAGTAATAATTATAGTAATTGTCGTTCTATCGATCATATAAGCATAATATGGCTAATAATATGAGTTAGCTTGATAATAATAAGAGTAATAAGTATAGTAATTGTCGTTCTATCGATCATATGAGCATAATATAGCGAATAATATCATTTAGATTGATAATAATATGAGTAATAAGTATATTAATTGTCGTTCTATCGATCATATAAGCATAATATGGCTAATAATATGAGTTAGCTTGATAATAATAAGAGTAATAAGTTTAGTAATTGTCGTTCTATCGATCATATAAGCATAATATGGCTAATAATATGAATTAGATTGATAATAATAAGAGTAATAAGTATAGTAATTGTAGTTCTATCGATCATATAAGCATAATATGGTTAATAATATTTATTAGATTAATAATAATATGAATAATAAGTATAGTAATTGTCGTTCTATCGACCATGGAAGCATAATATGGCTAACAATACGAGTTAGATTGATAATAATAAGAGTAATAAGTATAGTAATTGTCGTTCTATCGATCATATCTGCACAATATGGTTAATAATATGAGTTAGATTAATAGTAATGAGTGTAATAAGTATAGTAATTGTCATTCTATCGATCATATAAGCATAATGCGGCTAATAATATGAGTTAGATTGATAATAATAAGAGTAATAAGTATATTAATTGTCGTTCTATCGATCATATAAGCATAGTATGGCTAATAATATGAATTAGATTGATAATAATAAGAGTAATAAGTATAGTAATTGTCGTTCTATCGATCATATAAGCATAATATGGCTAATAATATGAATTAGATTGATAATAATAAGAGTAATAAGTATAGTAATTGTCGTTCTATCGATCATATTAGCATAATATGGCGAATAGTATCATTTAGATTGATAATAATATGAGTAATAAGTATAGTAATTGTCGTTCTATCGATCATATAAGCATAATATGGCTAATAATATGAGTTAGATTGATAATAATAAGAGTAATAAGTATAGTAATTGTCGTTCTATCGATCATATCTGCATAATATGGTTAATAATATGAGATAGATTAATAATAATAAGAATAATAAGTATAGTAATTGTCGTTCTATCGACCATGGAAGCATAATATGGCTAATAATATGAGTTAGATTGATAATAATAAGAGTAATAAGTATAGTAATTGTCGTTCTATCGGTCATATAAGCATAATATCGCTAATAATATGAGTTAGCTTGATAATAATAAGAGTAATAAGTATAGTAATTGTCGTTCTATCGATCATATCTGCACAATATGGTTAATAATATGAGTTAGATTAATAGTAATGAGTGTAATAAGTATAGTAATTGTCGTTCTATCGATCATATAAGAGTAATATGGCGAATAATATGATTTAGATTGATAATAATAAGAGTAATAAGTATAGTAATTGTCGTTCTATCGATCATATAAGCATATTATGGCTAATAATATGATTTAGATTGATAATAATAAGAGTAATAAGTATAGTAATTGTCGTTCTATGGATCATACAAGCATAATATCGCTAATAATATGAGTTAGCTTGATAATAATAAGAGTAATAAGTATAGTAATTGTCGTTCTATCGATCATATCTGCACAATATGGTTAATAATATGAGTTAGATTAATAGTAATGAGTGTAATAAGTATAGTAATTGTCGTTCTATCGATCATATAAGCGTAATATGGCGAATAATATGATTTAGATTGATAATAATAAGAGTAATAAGTATAGTAATTGTCGTTCTATCGATCATATAAGCACAATATGGCTAATAATATGAGTTAGATTGATAATAATAAGAGTAATAAGTATAGTAATTGTCGTTCTATCGATCATATAAGCATAATATGGTTAATAATATTTATTATATTAATAATAATATGAATAATAGGTATAGTAATTGTCGTTCTATCGACCATGGAAGCATAATATGGCTAATAATACGAGTTAGATTGATAATAATAAGAGTAATAAGTATAGTAATTGTCGTTCTATCGATCATATCTGCACAATATGGTTAATAATATGAGTTAGATTAATAGTAATGAGTGTAATAAGTATAGTAATTGTCGTTCTATCGACCATGGAAGCATAATATGGCTAATAATACGAGTTAGATTGATAATAATAAGAGTAATAAGTATATTAATTGCCGTTCTATCGACCAGATAAGCATAATATGGCGAATAATATGATTTAGATTGATAATAATAAGAGTAATAAGTATAGTAATTGTCGTTCTATCGATCATATAAGCATAATATGGCTAATAATATGAGTTAGATTGATAATAATAAGAGTAATAAGTATAGTAATTGACGTTCTATCGATCATATAAGCATAATATGGTTAATAATATGAGATAGATTAATAATAATAAGAGTAATAAGTATAGTAATTGTCGTTCTATCGATCATATGAGCATAATATGGCGAATAATATCATTTAGATTGATAATAATATGAGTAATAAGTATAGTAATTGTCGTTCTATCGATCATATAAGCATAATATGGCTAATAATATGAGTTAGATTGATAATAATAAGAGTAATAAGTATAGTAATTGTCGTTCTATCGATCATATAAGCATAATATGGCTAATAATATGAGTTAGATTGATAATAATAAGAGTAATAAGTATAGTAATTGTCGTTCTATCGATCATATCTGCATAATATGGTTAATAATATGAGATAGATTAATAATAATAAGAATAATAAGTATAGTAATTGTCGTTCTATCGACCATGGAAGCATAATATGGCTAATAATATGAGTTAGATTGATAATAATAAGAGTAATAAGTATAGTAATTGTCGTTCTATCGGTCATATAAGCATAATATCGCTAATAATATGTGTCAGCTTGATAATAATAAGAGTAATAAGTTGAGTAATTGTCGTTCTATCGATCATATCTGCACAATATGGTTAATAATATGAGTTAGATTAATAGTAATGAGTGTAATAAGTATAGTAATTGTCGTTCTATCGATCATATAAGAGTAATATGGCGAATAATATGATTTAGATTGATAATAATAAGAGTAATAAGTATAGTAATTGTCGTTCTATCGATCATATAAGCATAATATGGCTAATAATATGAGTTAGATTGATAATAATAAGAGTAATAAGTATAGTAATTGTCGTTCTATCGATCATATCTGCATAATATGGTTAATAATATGAGATAGATTAATAATAATAAGAATAATAAGTATAGTAATTGTCGTTCTATCGACCATGGAAGCATAATATGGCTAATAATATGAGTTAGATTGATAATAATAAGAGTAATAAGTATAGTAATTGTCGTTCTATCGGTCATATAAGCATAATATCGCTAATAATATGAGTTAGCTTGATAATAATAAGAGTAATAAGTATAGTAATTGTCGTTCTATCGATCATATCTGCACAATATGGTTAATAATATGAGTTAGATTAATAGTAATGAGTGTAATAAGTATAGTAATTGTCGTTCTATCGATCATATAAGAGTAATATGGCGAATAATATGATTTAGATTGATAATAATAAGAGTAATAAGTATAGTAATTGCCGTTCTATCGATCATATAAGCATATTATGGCTAATAATATGATTTAGATTGATAATAATAAGAGTAATAAGTATAGTAATTGTCGTTCTATGGATCATACAAGCATAATATCGCTAATAATATGAGTTAGCTTGATAATAATAAGAGTAATATGTATAGTAATTGTCGTTCTATCGATCATATCTGCACAATATGGTTAATAATATGAGTTAGATTAATAGTAATGAGTGTAATAAGTATAGTAATTGTCGTTCTATCGATCATATAAGCGTAATATGGCGAATAATATGATTTAGATTGATAATAATAAGAGTAATAAGTATAGTAATTGTCGTTCTATCGATCATATAAGCACAATATGGCTAATAATATGAGTTAGATTGATAATAATAAGAGTAATAAGTATAGTAATTGTCGTTCTATCGATCATATAAGCATAATATGGTTAATAATATTTATTATATTAATAATAATATGAATAATAGGTATAGTAATTGTCGTTCTATCGACCATGGAAGCATAATATGGCTAATAATACGAGTTAGATTGATAATAATAAGAGTAATAAGTATAGTAATTGTCGTTCTATCGATCATATCTGCACAATATGGTTAATAATATGAGTTAGATTAATAGTAATGAGTGTAATAAGTATAGTAATTGTCGTTCTATCGATCATATAAGAATAATATGGCGAATAATATGATTTAGATTGATTATAATAAGAGTAATAAGTATAGTAATTGTCGTTCTATCGATCATATAAGCATAATATGGCTTATAATATGAGTTAGATTAATAATAATAAGAGTAATAAGTATAGTAATTGTCGTTCTATCGATCATATGAGCATAATATAGCGAATAATATCATTTAGATTGATAATAATATGAGTAATAAGTATATTAATTGTCGTTCTATCGATCATATAAGCATAATATGGCTAATAATATGAGTTAGCTTGATAATAATAAGAGTAATAAGTTTAGTAATTGTCGTTCTATCGATCATATAAGCATAATATGGCTAATAATATGAATTAGATTGATAATAATAAGAGTAATAAGTATAGTAATTGTCGTTCTATCGATCATATAAGCATAATATGGCTAATAATATGAATTAGATTGATAATAATAAGAGTAATAAGTATAGTAATTGTCGTTCTATCGATCATATAAGCATAATATGGTTAATAATATGAGTTATATTAATAATAATAAGAGTAATAAGTATAGTAATTGTCGTTCTATCGATCATATGAGCATAATATGGCGAATAATATCATTTAGATTGATAATAATATGAGTAATAAGTATAGTAATTGTCGTTCTATCGATCATATAAGCATAATATGGCTAATAATATGAGTTAGATTGATAATAATAAGAGTAATAACTATAGTAATTGTCGTTCTATCGATCATATCTGCATAATATGGTTAATAATATGAGATAGATTAATAATAATAAGAATAATAAGTATAGTAATTGTCGTTCTATCGACCATGGAAGCATAATATGGCTAATAATATGAGTTAGATTGATAATAATAAGAGTAATAAGTATAGTAATTGTCGTTCTATCGGTCATATAAGCATAATATCGCTAATAATATGAGTTAGCTTGATAATAATAAGAGTAATAAGTATAGTAATTGTCGTTCTATCGATCATATCTCCACAATATGGTTAATAATATGAGTTAGATTAATAGTAATGAGTGTAATAAGTATAGTAATTGTCGTTCTATCGATCATATAAGAGTAATATGGCGAATAATATGATTTAGATTGATAATAATAAGAGTAATAAGTATAGTAATTGCCGTTCTATCGATCATATAAGCATATTATGGCTAATAATATGATTTAGATTGATAATAATAAGAGTAATAAGTATAGTAATTGTCGTTCTATGGATCATACAAGCATAATATCGCTAATAATATGAGTTAGCTTGATAATAATAAGAGTAATATGTATAGTAATTGTCGTTCTATCGATCATATCTGCACAATATGGTTAATAATATGAGTTAGATTAATAGTAATGAGTGTAATAAGTATAGTAATTGTCGTTCTATCGATCATATAAGCGTAATATGGCGAATAATATGATTTAGATTGATAATAATAAGAGTAATAAGTATAGTAATTGTCGTTCTATCGATCATATAAGCACAATATGGCTAATAATATGAGTTAGATTGATAATAATAAGAGTAATAAGTATAGTAATTGTCGTTCTATCGATCATATAAGCATAATATGGTTAATAATATTTATTATATTAATAATAATATGAATAATAGGTATAGTAATTGTCGTTCTATCGACCATGGAAGCATAATATGGCTAATAATACGAGTTAGATTGATAATAATAAGAGTAATAAGTATAGTAATTGTCGTTCTATCGATCATATCTGCACAATATGGTTAATAATATGAGTTAGATTAATAGTAATGAGTGTAATAAGTATAGTAATTGTCGTTCTATCGATCATATAAGAATAATATGGCGAATAATATGATTTAGATTGATAATAATAAGAGTAATAAGTATAGTAATTGTCGTTCTATCGATCATATAAGCATAATATGGCTAAAAATATGAGTTAGATTGATAATAATAAGAGTCATAAGTATAGTAATTGTCGTTCTATCGATCATATAAGCATAATATGGTTAATAATATTTATTAGATTAATAATAATATGAATAATAAGTATAGTAATTGTCGTTCTATCGACCATGGAAGCATAATATGGCTAATAATACGAGTTAGATTGATAATAATAAGAGTAATAAGTATATTAATTGCCGTTCTATCGACCAGATAAGCATAATATGGCGAATAATATGATTTAGATTGATAATAATAAGAGTAATAAGTATAGTAATTGTCGTTCTATCGATCATATAAGCATAATATGGCTAATAATATGAGTTAGATTGATAATAATAAGAGTAATAAGTATAGTAATTGACGTTCTATCGATCATATAAGCATAATATGGTTAATAATATGAGATAGATTAATAATAATAAGAGTAATAAGTATAGTAATTGTCGTTCTATCGATCATATGAGCATAATATGGCGAATAATATCATTTAGATTGATAATAATATGAGTAATAAGTATAGTAATTGTCGTTCTATCGATCATATAAGCATAATATGGCTAATAATATGAGTTAGATTGATAATAATAAGAGTAATAAGTATAGTAATTGTCGTTCTATGGATCATATCTGCATAATATGGTTAATAATATGAGATAGATTAATAATAATAAGAATAATAAGTATAGTAATTGTCGTTCTATCGACCATGGAAGCATAATATGGCTAATAATATGAGTTAGATTGATAATAATAAGAGTAATAAGTATAGTAATTGTCGTTCTATCGGTCATATAAGCATAATATCGCTAATAATATGTGTCAGCTTGATAATAATAAGAGTAATAAGTTGAGTAATTGTCGTTCTATCGATCATATCTGCACAATATGGTTAATAATATGAGTTAGATTAATAGTAATGAGTGTAATAAGTATAGTAATTGTCGTTCTATCGATCATATAAGAGTAATATGGCGAATAATATGATTTAGATTGATAATAATAAGAGTAATAAGTATAGTAATTGTCGTTCTATCGGTCATATAAGCATAATATCGCTAATAATATGAGTTAGCTTGATAATAATAAGAGTAATAAGTTTAGTAATTGTCGTTCTATCGATCATATCTGCACAATATGGTTAATAATATGAGTTAGATTAATAGTAATGAGTGTAATAAGTATAGTAATTGTCGTTCTATCGATCAGATAAGAGTAATATGGCGAATAATATGATTTAGATTGATAATAATAAGAGTAATAAGTATAGTAATTGTCGTTCTATCGATCATATTAGCATAATATGGCGAATAGTATCATTTAGATTGATAATAATATGAGTAATAAGTATAGTAATTGTCGTTCTATCGATCATATAAGCATAATATGGCTAATAATATGAGTTAGATTGATAATAATAAGAGTAATAAGTATAGTAATTGTCGTTCTATCGATCATATCTGCATAATATGGTTAATAATATGAGATAGATTAATAATAATAAGAATAATAAGTATAGTAATTGTCGTTCTATCGACCATGGAAGCATAATATGGCTAATAATATGAGTTAGATTGATAATAATAAGAGTAATAAGTATAGTAATTGTCGTTCTATCGGTCATATAAGCATAATATCGCTAATAATATGAGTTAGCTTGATAATAATAAGAGTAATAAGTATAGTAATTGTCGTTCTATCGATCATATCTGCACAATATGGTTAATAATATGAGTTAGATTAATAGTAATGAGTGTAATAAGTATAGTAATTGTCGTTCTATCGATCATATAAGAGTAATATGGCGAATAATATGATTTAGATTGATAATAATAAGAGTAATAAGTATAGTAATTGTCGTTCTATCGATCATATAAGCATATTATGGCTAATAATATGATTTAGATTGATAATAATAAGAGTAATAAGTATAGTAATTGTCGTTCTATGGATCATACAAGCATAATATCGCTAATAATATGAGTTAGCTTGATAATAATAAGAGTAATAAGTATAGTAATTGTCGTTCTATCGATCATATCTGCACAATATGGTTAATAATATGAGTTAGATTAATAGTAATGAGTGTAATAAGTATAGTAATTGTCGTTCTATCGATCATATAAGCGTAATATGGCGAATAATATGATTTAGATTGATAATAATAAGAGTAATAAGTATAGTAATTGTCGTTCTATCGATCATATAAGCACAATATGGCTAATAATATGAGTTAGATTGATAATAATAAGAGTAATAAGTATAGTAATTGTCGTTCTATCGATCATATAAGCATAATATGGTTAATAATATTTATTATATTAATAATAATATGAATAATAGGTATAGTAATTGTCGTTCTATCGACCATGGAAGCATAATATGGCTAATAATACGAGTTAGATTGATAATAATAAGAGTAATAAGTATAGTAATTGTCGTTCTATCGATCATATCTGCACAATATGGTTAATAATATGAGTTAGATTAATAGTAATGAGTGTAATAAGTATAGTAATTGTCGTTCTATCGACCATGGAAGCATAATATGGCTAATAATACGAGTTAGATTGATAATAATAAGAGTAATAAGTATATTAATTGCCGTTCTATCGACCAGATAAGCATAATATGGCGAATAATATGATTTAGATTGATAATAATAAGAGTAATAAGTATAGTAATTGTCGTTCTATCGATCATATAAGCATAATATGGCTAATAATATGAGTTAGATTGATAATAATAAGAGTAATAAGTATAGTAATTGACGTTCTATCGATCATATAAGCATAATATGGTTAATAATATGAGATAGATTAATAATAATAAGAGTAATAAGTATAGTAATTGTCGTTCTATCGATCATATGAGCATAATATGGCGAATAATATCATTTAGATTGATAATAATATGAGTAATAAGTATAGTAATTGTCGTTCTATCGATCATATAAGCATAATATGGCTAATAATATGAGTTAGATTGATAATAATAAGAGTAATAAGTATAGTAATTGTCGTTCTATCGATCATATAAGCATAATATGGCTAATAATATGAGTTAGATTGATAATAATAAGAGTAATAAGTATAGTAATTGTCGTTCTATCGATCATATCTGCATAATATGGTTAATAATATGAGATAGATTAATAATAATAAGAATAATAAGTATAGTAATTGTCGTTCTATCGACCATGGAAGCATAATATGGCTAATAATATGAGTTAGATTGATAATAATAAGAGTAATAAGTATAGTAATTGTCGTTCTATCGGTCATATAAGCATAATATCGCTAATAATATGTGTCAGCTTGATAATAATAAGAGTAATAAGTTGAGTAATTGTCGTTCTATCGATCATATCTGCACAATATGGTTAATAATATGAGTTAGATTAATAGTAATGAGTGTAATAAGTATAGTAATTGTCGTTCTATCGATCATATAAGAGTAATATGGCGAATAATATGATTTAGATTGATAATAATAAGAGTAATAAGTATAGTAATTGTCGTTCTATCGATCATATAAGCATAATATGGCTAATAATATGAGTTAGATTGATAATAATAAGAGTAATAAGTATAGTAATTGTCGTTCTATCGATCATATCTGCATAATATGGTTAATAATATGAGATAGATTAATAATAATAAGAATAATAAGTATAGTAATTGTCGTTCTATCGACCATGGAAGCATAATATGGCTAATAATATGAGTTAGATTGATAATAATAAGAGTAATAAGTATAGTAATTGTCGTTCTATCGGTCATATAAGCATAATATCGCTAATAATATGAGTTAGCTTGATAATAATAAGAGTAATAAGTATAGTAATTGTCGTTCTATCGATCATATCTGCACAATATGGTTAATAATATGAGTTAGATTAATAGTAATGAGTGTAATAAGTATAGTAATTGTCGTTCTATCGATCATATAAGAGTAATATGGCGAATAATATGATTTAGATTGATAATAATAAGAGTAATAAGTATAGTAATTGCCGTTCTATCGATCATATAAGCATATTATGGCTAATAATATGATTTAGATTGATAATAATAAGAGTAATAAGTATAGTAATTGTCGTTCTATGGATCATACAAGCATAATATCGCTAATAATATGAGTTAGCTTGATAATAATAAGAGTAATATGTATAGTAATTGTCGTTCTATCGATCATATCTGCACAATATGGTTAATAATATGAGTTAGATTAATAGTAATGAGTGTAATAAGTATAGTAATTGTCGTTCTATCGATCATATAAGCGTAATATGGCGAATAATATGATTTAGATTGATAATAATAAGAGTAATAAGTATAGTAATTGTCGTTCTATCGATCATATAAGCACAATATGGCTAATAATATGAGTTAGATTGATAATAATAAGAGTAATAAGTATAGTAATTGTCGTTCTATCGATCATATAAGCATAATATGGTTAATAATATTTATTATATTAATAATAATATGAATAATAGGTATAGTAATTGTCGTTCTATCGACCATGGAAGCATAATATGGCTAATAATACGAGTTAGATTGATAATAATAAGAGTAATAAGTATAGTAATTGTCGTTCTATCGATCATATCTGCACAATATGGTTAATAATATGAGTTAGATTAATAGTAATGAGTGTAATAAGTATAGTAATTGTCGTTCTATCGATCATATAAGAATAATATGGCGAATAATATGATTTAGATTGATTATAATAAGAGTAATAAGTATAGTAATTGTCGTTCTATCGATCATATAAGCATAATATGGCTTATAATATGAGTTAGATTAATAATAATAAGAGTAATAAGTATAGTAATTGTCGTTCTATCGATCATATGAGCATAATATAGCGAATAATATCATTTAGATTGATAATAATATGAGTAATAAGTATATTAATTGTCGTTCTATCGATCATATAAGCATAATATGGCTAATAATATGAGTTAGCTTGATAATAATAAGAGTAATAAGTTTAGTAATTGTCGTTCTATCGATCATATAAGCATAATATGGCTAATAATATGAATTAGATTGATAATAATAAGAGTAATAAGTATAGTAATTGTCGTTCTATCGATCATATAAGCATAATATGGCTAATAATATGAATTAGATTGATAATAATAAGAGTAATAAGTATAGTAATTGTCGTTCTATCGATCATATAAGCATAATATGGTTAATAATATGAGTTATATTAATAATAATAAGAGTAATAAGTATAGTAATTGTCGTTCTATCGATCATATGAGCATAATATGGCGAATAATATCATTTAGATTGATAATAATATGAGTAATAAGTATAGTAATTGTCGTTCTATCGATCATATAAGCATAATATGGCTAATAATATGAGTTAGATTGATAATAATAAGAGTAATAACTATAGTAATTGTCGTTCTATCGATCATATCTGCATAATATGGTTAATAATATGAGATAGATTAATAATAATAAGAATAATAAGTATAGTAATTGTCGTTCTATCGACCATGGAAGCATAATATGGCTAATAATATGAGTTAGATTGATAATAATAAGAGTAATAAGTATAGTAATTGTCGTTCTATCGGTCATATAAGCATAATATCGCTAATAATATGAGTTAGCTTGATAATAATAAGAGTAATAAGTATAGTAATTGTCGTTCTATCGATCATATCTCCACAATATGGTTAATAATATGAGTTAGATTAATAGTAATGAGTGTAATAAGTATAGTAATTGTCGTTCTATCGATCATATAAGAGTAATATGGCGAATAATATGATTTAGATTGATAATAATAAGAGTAATAAGTATAGTAATTGCCGTTCTATCGATCATATAAGCATATTATGGCTAATAATATGATTTAGATTGATAATAATAAGAGTAATAAGTATAGTAATTGTCGTTCTATGGATCATACAAGCATAATATCGCTAATAATATGAGTTAGCTTGATAATAATAAGAGTAATATGTATAGTAATTGTCGTTCTATCGATCATATCTGCACAATATGGTTAATAATATGAGTTAGATTAATAGTAATGAGTGTAATAAGTATAGTAATTGTCGTTCTATCGATCATATAAGCGTAATATGGCGAATAATATGATTTAGATTGATAATAATAAGAGTAATAAGTATAGTAATTGTCGTTCTATCGATCATATAAGCACAATATGGCTAATAATATGAGTTAGATTGATAATAATAAGAGTAATAAGTATAGTAATTGTCGTTCTATCGATCATATAAGCATAATATGGTTAATAATATTTATTATATTAATAATAATATGAATAATAGGTATAGTAATTGTCGTTCTATCGACCATGGAAGCATAATATGGCTAATAATACGAGTTAGATTGATAATAATAAGAGTAATAAGTATAGTAATTGTCGTTCTATCGATCATATCTGCACAATATGGTTAATAATATGAGTTAGATTAATAGTAATGAGTGTAATAAGTATAGTAATTGTCGTTCTATCGATCATATAAGAATAATATGGCGAATAATATGATTTAGATTGATAATAATAAGAGTAATAAGTATAGTAATTGTCGTTCTATCGATCATATAAGCATAATATGGCTAAAAATATGAGTTA
>NW_027473468.1:0-64143 GCF_050947335.1 Megachile rotundata | reverse complement strand
CTCTTATTGTTATCAATCCAATTCATATTATTAGCCATATTATGCTAATATAATCGACAGAACGACAATTACTATACTTAGTACACTCACTGTTATCAATCTAACTCATATTATTAACCATATTATGCAAATTTGATCGATAGAACGACAATCACTATACTTATTACTCTTATTATTATCAACCTAGCTCATATTATTAGCCATATTATGCTTACATGATCGACAGAACGACAATCACTATACTTATTACTCTTATTATTATCAACCTAGCTCATATTATTAGACATATTATGCAAATTTGATCGATAGAACGACAATCACTATACTTATTACTCTTATTATTATCAACCTAGCTCATATTATTAGCCATATTATGCTTACATGATCGACAGAACGACAATCACTATACTTATTACTCTTATTATTATCAACCTAGCTCATATTATTAGACATATTATGCTTATATGATCGATAGAACGAGAATTACTATACTCATTACTCTTATTATTATCAATCTAACTCATATTATTAACCATATTATGCAGATATGATAGATAGAACGACAATTACTATACTTATTACTCTTATTATTATCAATCTAACTCATATTATTAACCATATTATGCTAATATGATCGATAGAACGACAATTACTATACTCACTACTCTTATTGTTATCAATCCAACTCATATTATTAGCCATATTATGCTAATATAATCGACAGAACGACAATTACTATACTTATTACACTTACTATTATCAGACTAGCTCATATCACTAGCCATATTATGCTTATATGATCGATAGAACGACAATCACTATACTTATTACTCTTATTATTATCAACCTAGCTCATATTATTAGCCATATTATGCTTATATGATCGATAGAACGACAATTACTATACACATTATTCTTACTATTATCAATCTAACTCATATTATTAACCATATTATGCTAATATGATCGATAGAACGACAATTACTATACTCACTACTCTTATTGTTATCAATCTAACTCATATTATTAGCCATATTATGCTAATATAATCGACAGAACGACAACTACTATACTTATTACACTTCCTATTATCAATCTAGCTCATATTACTAGCCATATTATGCTTATATGATCGATAGAACGACAATTACTATACTTACTACTCCTATTGGTATCAATCTAACTCATATTATTAGCCATATTATGCTTATATGATCGATAGAACGACAATCACTATACTTATTACTCTTATTATTATCAACCTAGCTCATATTATTAGCCATATTATGCTAATATGGTCGATAGAACGACAATTACTATACTCATTACTCTTATTATTATCAATCTAACTCATATTATTAACCATATTATGCAGATATGATAGATAGAACGACAATTACTATACTTATTACTCTTATTATTATCAATCTAACTCATATTATTAACCATATTATGCTAATATGATCGATAGAACGACAATTACTATACTCACTACTCTTATTGTTATCAATCCAATTCATATTATTAGCCATATTATGCTAATATAATCGACAGAACGACAATTACTATACTTAGTACACTCACTGTTATCAATCTAACTCATATTATTAACCATATTAAGCAAATTTGATCGATAGAACGACAATCACTATACTTATTACTTTTATTATTATCAACCTAGCTCATATTATTAGCCATATTATGCTTACATGATCGACAGAACGACAATCACTATACTTATTACTCTTATTATTATCAACCTAGCTCATATTATTAGACATATTATGCAAATTTGATCGATAGAACGACAATCACTATACTTATTACTCTTATTATTATCAACCTAGCTCATATTATTAGCCATATTATGCTTACATGATCGACAGAACGACAATCACTATACTTATTACTCTTATTATTATCAACCTAGCTCATATTATTAGACATATTATGCTTATATGATCGATAGAACGAGAATTACTATACTCATTACTCTTATTATTATCAATCTAACTCATATTATTAACCATATTATGCAGATATGATAGATAGAACGACAATTACTATACTTATTACTCTTATTATTATCAATCTAACTCATATTATTAACCATATTATGCTAATATGATCGATAGAACGACAATTACTATACTCACTACTCTTATTGTT
Organism: Megachile rotundata; assembly: GCF_050947335.1. Taxonomy (NCBI): domain Eukaryota; kingdom Metazoa; phylum Arthropoda; class Insecta; order Hymenoptera; family Megachilidae; genus Megachile; species Megachile rotundata. Next base: position 61,974 of record NW_027473468.1, on the reverse strand, counting down.
ATCAATCCAATTCATATTATTAGCCATATTATGCTAATATAATCGACAGAACGACAATTACTATACTTAGTACACTCACTGTTATCAATCTAACTCATATTATTAACCATATTATGCAAATTTGATCGATAGAACGACAATCACTATACTTATTACTCTTATTATTATCAACCTAGCTCATATTATTAGCCATATTATGCTTACATGATCGACAGAACGACAATCACTATACTTATTACTCTTATTATTATCAACCTAGCTCATATTATTAGACATATTATGCAAATTTGATCGATAGAACGACAATCACTATACTTATTACTCTTATTATTATCAACCTAGCTCATATTATTAGCCATATTATGCTTACATGATCGACAGAACGACAATCACTATACTTATTACTCTTATTATTATCAACCTAGCTCATATTATTAGACATATTATGCTTATATGATCGATAGAACGAGAATTACTATACTCATTACTCTTATTATTATCAATCCAACTCATATTATTAGCCATATTATGCTTATATGATCGATAGAACGACAATCACTATACTTATTACTCTTATTATTATCAACCTAGCTCATATTATTAGCCATATTATGCTTATATGATCGATAGAACGACAATTACTATACTTATTACTCCTATTATTATCAATCTAACTCATATTATTAGCCATATTATGCTTATATGATCGATAGAACGAGAATTACTATACTCATTACTCTTATTATTATCAATCTAACTCATATTATTAGCCATATTATGCTTATATGATCGATAGAACGACAATTACTATACACATTACTCTTACTATTATCAATCTAACTCATATTATTAACCATATTATGCTAATATGATCGATAGAACGACAATTACTATACTCACTACTCTTATTGTTATCAATCTAACTCATATTATTAGCCATATTATGCTAATATAATCGACAGAACGACAACTACTATACTTATTACACTTCCTATTATCAATCTAGCTCATATTACTAGACATATTATGCTTATATGATCGATAGAACGACAATTACTATACTTACTACTCTTATTGGTATCAATCTAACTCATATTATTAGCCATATTATGCTTATATGATCGATAGAACGACAATCACTATACTTATTACACTTATTATTATCAACCTAGCTCATATTATTAGCCATATTATGCTTATATGGTCGATAGAACGACAATTACTATACTCATTACTCTTATTATTATCAATCTAACTCATATTATTAACCATATTATGCAGATATGATAGATAGAACGACAATTACTATACTTATTACTCTTATTATTATCAATCTAACTCATATTATTAACCATATTATGCTAATATGATCGATAGAACGACAATTACTATACTCACTACTCTTATTGTTATCAATCCAACTCATATTATTAGCCATATTATGCTAATATAATCGACAGAACGACAATTACTATACTTAGTACACTCACTGTTATCAATCTAACTCATATTATTAACCATATTATGCAAATTTGATCGATAGAACGACAATCACTATACTTATTACTCTTATTATTATCAACCTAGCTCATATTATTAGCCATATTATGCTTACATGATCGACAGAACGACAATCACTATACTTATTACTCTTATTATTATCAACCTAGCTCATATTATTAGACATATTATGCTTATATGATCGATAGAACGAGAATTACTATACTCATTACTCTTATTATTATCAATCCAACTCATATTATTAGCCATATTATGCTTATATGATCGATAGAACGACAATCACTATACTTATTACGCTTATTATTATCAACCTAGCTCATATTATTAGCCATATTATGCTTATATGATCGATAGAACGACAATTACTATACTTATTACTCTTATTATTATCAATCTAACTCATATTATTAGCCATATTATGCTTATATGATCGATAGAACGAGAATTACTATACTCATTACTCTTATTATTATCAATCTAACTCATATTATTAGCCATATTATGCTTATATGATCGATAGAACGACAATTACTATACTCACTACTCTTATTATTATCAATCTAACTCATATTATTAGCCATATTATGCTAACATAATCGACAGAACGACAATTACTACACTTATTACACTTACTGTTATCAATCTAGCTTATATTACTAGCCATATTATGCTTATATTATCGATAGAACGTCAGTTACTATACTTACTACTCTTATTAGTATCAATCTAACTCATATTATTAGCCATATTATGCTTATATGAGCAATAGAACTACAATTACTATACCTATTACACTCACTATTATCAATCTAACTCATATTATTAACCATATTATGCAGATATGATCGATAGCACGACATTTACTATACTTATTACTCTTATTATTATCAATCTAACTCATATTATTAGCCATATTATGCTTATATGATCGATAGAACGAGAATTACTATACTCATTACTCTTATTATTATCAATCTAACTCATATTATTAGCCATATTATGCTTATATGATCGATAGAACGACAATTACTATACTCACTACTCTTATTGTTATCAATCTAACTCATATTATTAGCCATATTATGCTAATATAATCGACAGAACGACAATTACTATACTTATTACACTTCCTATTATCAATCTAGCTCATATTACTAGCCATATTATGCTTATATGATCGATAGAACGGCCATTACTATACTCATTACTCTTATTATTATCAATCGAACTCATATTATTAACCATATTATGCAGATATGATCGATAGAACGACAATTACTATACTTATTACTCTTATTATTATCAATCTAACTCATATTATTAGCCATATTATGCTTATATGATCGATAGAACGACAATTACTATACACATTACTCTTACTATTATCAATCTAACTCATATTATTAACCATATTATGCTAATATGATCGATAGGAGGTCAATTACTATACTTATTACACTCACTATTATCAATCTAACTCATATTATTAACCATATTATGCGGATATGATCCATAGCACGACATTTACTATACTTATTACTCTTATTATTATCAATCTAACTCATATTATTAGCCATATTATGCCTATATGATCGATAGAACGACAATTACTATACTCATTACTCTTATTATTATCAATCTAACTCATATTATTAGCCATATTATGCTTATATGAGCAATAGAACTACAATTACTATACTTATTACACTCACTATTATCAATCTAACTCATATTATTAACCATATTATGCAGATATGATCGATAGAACGACAATTACTATACTTAGTACACTCACTGTTATCAATCTAACTCATATTATTAACCATATTATGCAAATTTGATCGATAGAACGACAATCACTATACTTATTACTCTTATTATTATCAACCTAGCTCATATTATTAGCCATATTATGCTTACATGATCGACAGAACGACAATCACTATACTTATTACTCTTATTATTATCAACCTAGCTCATATTATTAGACATATTATGCTTATATGATCGATAGAACGACAATTACTATACTTATTACTCCTATTATTATCAATCTAACTCATATTATTAGCCATATTATGCTTATATGATCGATAGAACGACAATTACTATACTCATTACTCTTATTATTATCAATGGAACTCATATTATTAACCATATTATGCAGATATGATCGATAGAACGACAATTACTATACTTATTACTCTTATTATTATCAACCTACCTCATATTATTAGCCATATTATGCTTACATGATCGACAGAACGACAATCACTATACTTATTACTCTTATTATTATCAACCTAGCTCATATTATTAGACATATTATGCTTATATGATCGATAGAACGACAATTACTATACTTATTACTCCTATTATTATCAATCTAACTCATATTATTAGCCATATTATGCTTATATGATCGATAGAACGAGAATTACTATACTCATTACTCTTATTATTATCAATCCAACTCATATTATTAGCCATATTATGCTTATATGATCGATAGAACGACAATCACTATACTTATTACGCTTATTATTATCAACCTAGCTCATATTATTAGCCATATTATGCTTATATGATCGATAGAACGACAATTACTATACTTATTACTCTTATTATTATCAATCTAACTCATATTATTAGCCATATTATGCTTATATGATCGATAGAACGAGAATTACTATACTCATTACTCTTATTATTATCAATCTAACTCATATTATTAGCCATATTATGCTTATATGATCGATAGAACGACAATTACTATACTCACTACTCTTATTGTTATCAATCTAACTCATATTATTAGCCATATTATGCTAATATAATCGACAGAACGACAATTACTATACTTATTACACTTCCTACTATCAATCTAGCTCATATTACTAGCCATATTATGCTTATATGATCGATAGAACGACAATTACTATACTCATTACTCTTATTATTATCAATGGAACTCATATTATTAACCATATTATGCAGATATGATCGATAGAACGACAATTACTATACTTATTACTCTTATTATTATCAATCTAACTCATATTATTAGCCATATTATGCTTATATGATCGATAGAACGACAATTACTATACACATTACTCTTACTATTATCAATCTGACTCATATTATTAACCATATTATGCTAATATGATCGATAGGAGGTCAATTACTATACTTATTACACTCACTATTATCAATCTAACTCATATTATTAACCATATTATGCGGATATGATCCATAGCACGACATTTACTATACTTATTACTCTTATTATTATCAATCTAACTCATATTATTAGCCATATTATGCCTATATGATCGATAGAACGACAATTACTATACTCATTACTCTTATTATTATCAATCTAACTCATATTATTAGCCATATTATGCTTATATGAGCAATAGAACTACAATTACTATACTTATTACACTCCCTATTATCAATCTAACTCATATTATTAACCATATTATGCAGATATGATCGATAGAACGACAATTACTATACTTATTACTCTTATTATTATCAACCTAGCTCATATTATTAGCCATATTATGCTTACATGATCGACAGAACGACAATCACTATACTTATTACTCTTATTATTATCAACCTAGCTCATATTATTAGCCATATTATGCTTATATGATCGATAGAACGACAATTACTATACTTATTACTCTTATTATTATCAATCTAACTCATATTATTAGCCATATTATGCTTATATGATCGATAGAACGAGAATTACTATACTCATTACTCTTATTATTATCAATCTAACTCATATTATTAGCCATATTATGCTTATATGATCGATAGAACGACAATTACTATACTCACTACTCTTATTATTATCAATCTAACTCGTATTATTAGCCATATTATGCTAACATAATCGACAGACCGACAATTACTACACTTATTACACTTACTGTTATCAATGTAGCTCATATTACTAGCCATATTATGCTTATATGATCGATAGAACGTCAATTACTATACTTACTACTCTTATTAGTATCAATCTAACTCATATTATTAGCCATATTATGCTTATATGAGCAATAGAACTACAATTACTATACTTATTACACTCACTATTATCAATCTAACTCATATTATTAACCATATTATGCAGATATGATCGATAGCACGACATTTACTACACTTATTACTCTTATTATTATCAATCTAACTCATATTATTAGCCATATTATGCTTATATGATCGATAGAACGAGAATTACTATACTCATTACTCTTATTATTATCAATCTAACTCATATTATTAGCCATATTATGCTTATATGATCGATAGAACGACAATTACTGTACTCACTACTCTTATTATTATCAATCTAACTCATATTATTAGCCATATTATGCTAACATAATCGACAGAACGACAATTACTACACTTATTACACTTACTGTTATCAATCTAGCTCATATTACTAGCCATATTATGCTTATATTATCGATAGAACGTCAGTTACTATACTTACTACTCTTATTAGTATCAATCTAACTCATATTATTAGCCATATTATGCTTATATGAGCAATAGAACTACAATTACTATACTTATTACACTCACTATTATCAATCTAACTCATATTATTAACCATATTATGCAGATATGATCGATAGCACGACATTTACTACACTTATTACTCTTATTATTATCAATCTAACTCATATTATTAGCCATATTATGCTTATATGATCGATAGAACGATAATTACTATACTCATTACTCTTATTATTATCAATCTAACTCATATTATTAGCCATATTATGCTTATATGATCGATAGAACGACAATTACTGTACTCACTACTCTTATTATTATCAATCTAACTCATATTATTAGCCATATTATGCTAACATAATCGACAGAACGACAATTACTACACTTATTACACTTACTGTTATCAATCTAGCTCGTATTACTAGCCATATTATGCTTATATTATCGATAGAACGTCAGTTACTATACTTACTACTCTTATTAGTATCAATCTAACTCATATTATTAGCCATATTATGCTTATATGAGCAATAGAACTACAATTACTATACTTATTACACTCACTATTATCAATCTAACTCATATTATTAACGATATTATGCAGATATGATCGATAGCACGACATTTACTATACTTATTACTCTTATTATTATCAATCTAACTCATATTATTAGCCATATTATGCTTATATGATCGATAGAACGAGAATTACTATACTCATTACTCTTATTATTATCAATCTAACTCATATTATTAGCCATATTATGCTTATATGATCGATAGAACGACAATTACTGTACTCACTACTCTTATTATTATCAATCTAACTCATATTATTAGCCATATTATGCTAACATAATCGACAGAACGACAATTACTACACTTATTACACTTACTGTTATCAATCTAGCTCATATTACTAGCCATATTATGCTTATATTATCGATAGAACGTCAGTTACTATACTTACTACTCTTATTAGCATCAATCTAACTCATATTATTAGCCATATTATGCTTATATGAGCAATAGAACTACAATTACTATACTTATTACACTCACTATTATCAATCTAACTCATATTATTAACCATATTATGCAGATATGATCGATAGCACGACATTTACTATACTTATTACTCTTATTATTATCAATCTAACTCATATTATTAGCCATATTATGCTTATATGATCGATAGAACGAGAATTACTATACTCATTACTCTTATTATTATCAATCTAACTCATATTATTAGCCATATTATGCTTATATGATCGATAGAACGACAATTACTATACTCACTACTCTTATTGTTATCAATCTAACTCATATTATTAGCCATATTATGCTAATATAATCGACAGAACGACAATTACTATACTTATTACACTTCCTACTATCAATCTAGCTCATATTACTAGCCATATTATGCTTATATGATCGATAGAACGACAATTACTATACTCATTACTCTTATTATTATCAATGGAACTCATATTATTAACCATATTATGCAGATATGATCGATAGAACGACAATTACTATACTTATTACGCTTATTATTATCAATCTAACTCATATTATTAGCAATATTATGCTTATATGATCGATAGAACGACAATTACTATACACATTACTCTTACTATTATCAATCTAACTCATATTATTAACCATATTATGCTAATATGATCGATAGGAGGTCAATTACTATACTTATTACACTCACTATTATCAATCTAACTCATATTATTAACCATATTATGCGGATATGATCCATAGCACGACATTTACTATACTTATTACTCTTATTATTATCAATCTAACTCATATTATTAGCCATATTATGCCTATATGATCGATAGAACGACAATTACTATACTCATTACTCTTATTATTATCAATCTAACTCATATTATTAGCCATATTATGCTTATATGAGCAATAGAACTACAATTACTATACTTATTACACTCCCTATTATCAATCTAACTCATATTATTAACCATATTATGCAGATATGATCGATAGAACGACAATTACTATACTTATTACTCTTATTATTATCAACCTAGCTCATATTATTAGCCATATTATGCTTACATGATCGACAGAACGACAATCACTATACTTATTACTCTTATTATTATCAACCTAGCTCATATTATTAGACATATTATGCTTATATGATCGATAGAACGAGAATTACTATACTCATTACTCTTATTATTATCAATCCAACTCATATTATTAGCCATATTATGCTTATATGATCGATAGAACGACAATCACTATACTTATTACGCTTATTATTATCAACCTAGCTCATATTATTAGCCATATTATGCTTATATGATCGATAGAACGACAATTACTATACTTATTACTCTTATTATTATCAATCTAACTCATATTATTAGCCATATTATGCTAACATAATCGACAGAACGACAATTACTACACTTATTACACTTACTGTTATCAATCTAGCTCATATTACTAGCCATATTATGCTTATATTATCGATAGAACGTCAGTTACTATACTTACTACTCTTATTAGTATCAATCTAACTCATATTATTAGCCATATTATGCTTATATGAGCAATAGAACTACAATTACTATACTTATTACACTCACTATTATCAATCTAACTCATATTATTAACGATATTATGCAGATATGATCGATAGCATGACATTTACTATACTTATTACTCTTATTATTATCAATCTAACTCATATTATTAGCCATATTATGCTTATATGATCGATAGAACGAGAATTACTATACTCATTACTCTTATTATTATCAATCTAACTCATATTATTAGCCATATTATGCTTATATGATCGATAGAACGACAATTACTGTACTCACTACTCTTATTATTATCAATCTAACTCATATTATTAGCCATATTATGCTAACATAATCGACAGAACGACAATTACTACACTTATTACACTTACTGTTATCAATCTAGCTCATATTACTAGCCATATTATGCTTATATTATCGATAGAACGTCAGTTACTATACTTACTACTCTTATTAGCATCAATCTAACTCATATTATTAGCCATATTATGCTTATATGAGCAATAGAACTACAATTACTATACTTATTACACTCACTATTATCAATCTAACTCATATTATTAACCATATTATGCAGATATGATCGATAGCACGACATTTACTATACTTATTACTCTTATTATTATCAATCTAACTCATATTATTAGCCATATTATGCTTATATGATCGATAGAACGAGAATTACTATACTCATTACTCTTATTATTATCAATCTAACTCATATTATTAGCCATATTATGCTTATATGATCGATAGAACGACAATTACTATACTCACTACTCTTATTGTTATCAATCTAACTCATATTATTAGCCATATTATGCTAATATAATCGACAGAACGACAATTACTATACTTATTACACTTCCTACTATCAATCTAGCTCATATTACTAGCCATATTATGCTTATATGATCGATAGAACGACAATTACTATACTCATTACTCTTATTATTATCAATGGAACTCATATTATTAACCATATTATGCAGATATGATCGATAGAACGACAATTACTATACTTATTACGCTTATTATTATCAATCTAACTCATATTATTAGCCATATTATGCTTATATGATCGATAGAACGACAATTACTATACACATTACTCTTACTATTATCAATCTAACTCATATTATTAACCATATTATGCTAATATGATCGATAGGAGGTCAATTACTATACTTATTACACTCACTATTATCAATCTAACTCATATTATTAACCATATTATGCGGATATGATCCATAGCACGACATTTACTATACTTATTACTCTTATTATTATCAATCTAACTCATATTATTAGCCATATTATGCCTATATGATCGATAGAACGACAATTACTATACTCATTACTCTTATTATTATCAATCTAACTCATATTATTAGCCATATTATGCTTATATGAGCAATAGAACTACAATTACTATACTTATTACACTCACTATTATCAATCTAACTCATATTATTATCCATATTATGCAGATATGATCGATAGAACGACAATTACTATACTTAGTACACTCACTGTTATCAATCTAACTCATATTATTAACCATATTATGCAAATTTGATCGAAAGAACGACAATCACTATACTTATTACTCTTATTATTATCAACCTAGCTCTTATTATTAGCCATATTATGCTTACATGATCGACAGAACGACAATCACTATACTTATTACTCTTATTATTATCAACCTAGCTCATATTATTAGACATATTATGCTTATATGATCGATAGAACGACAATTACTATACTTATTACTCCTATTATTATCAATCTAACTCATATTATTAGCCATATTATGCTTATATGATCGATAGAACGAGAATTACTATACTCATTACGCTTATTATTATCAATCCAACTCATATTATTAGCCATATTATGCTTATATGATCGATAGAACGACAATCACTATACTTATTACGCTTATTATTATCAACCTAGCTCATATTATTAGCCATATTATGCTTATATGATCGATAGAACGACAATTACTATACTTATTACTCTTATTATTATCAATCTAACTCATATTATTAGCCATATTATGCTTATATGATCGATAGAACGAGAATTACTATACTCATTACTCTTATTATTATCAATCTAACTCATATTATTAGCCATATTATGCCTATATGATCGATAGAACGACAATTACTATACTCACTACTCTTATTATTATCAATCTAACTCATATTATTAGCCATATTATGCTAACATAATCGACAGAACGACAATTACTACACTTATTACACTTACTGTTATCAATGTAGCTCATATTACTAGCCATATTATGCTTATATGATCGATAGAACGAGAATTACAATACTCATTACTCTTATTATTATCAATCTAACTCATATTATTAGCCATATTATGCTTATATGATCGATAGAACGACAATTACTGTAGTCACTACTCTTATTATTATCAATCTAACTCATATTATTAGCCATATTATGCTAACATAATCGACAGAACGACAATTACTACACTTATTACACTTACTGTTATCAATCTAGCTCATATTACTAGCCATATTATGCTTATATTATCGATAGAACGTCAGTTACTATACTTACTACTCTTATTAGTATCAATCTAACTCATATTATTAGCCATATTATGCTTATATGATCGATAGAACGAGAATTACTATACTCATTACTCTTATTATTATCAATCTAGCTCATATTATTAGCCATATTATGCTTATATGATCGATAGAACGACAATTACTATACTTATTACTCTTATTATTATCAATCTAACTCATATTATTAGCCATATTATGCTTATATGATCGATAGAACGAGAATTACTATACTCATTACTCTGATTATTATCAATCTAACTCATATTATTAGCCATATTATGCTTATATGATCGATAGAACGAGAATTACTATACACATTACTCTTACTATTATCAATCTAACTCATATTATTAACCATATTATGCTAATATGATCGATAGAACGACAATTACTATACTCACTACTCTTATTGTTATCAATCCAACTCATGTTATTAGCCATATTATGCTTATATGATCGATAGAACGACAATCACTATACTTATTACGCTTATTATTATCAACCTAGCTCATATTATTAGCCATATTATGCTTATATGATCGATAGAACGACAATTACTATACTTATTACTCTTATTATTATCAATCTAACTCATATTATTAGCCATATTATGCTTATATGATCGATAGAACGAGAATTACTATACTCATTACTCTTATTATTATCAATCTAACTCATATTATTAGCCATATTATGCTTATATGATCGATAGAACGACAATTACTATACTCACTACTCTTATTATTATCAATCTAACTCATATTATTAGCCATATTATGCTAACATAATCGACAGACCGACAATTACTACACTTATTACACTTACTGTTATCAATGTAGCTCATATTACTAGCCATATTATGCTTATATGATCGATAGAACGTCAATTACTATACTTACTACTCTTATTAGTATCAATCTAACTCATATTATTAGCCATATTATGCTTATATGAGCAATAGAACTACAATTACTATACTTATTACACTCACTATTATCAATCTAACTCATATTATTAACCATATTATGCAGATATGATCGATAGCACGACATTTACTACACTTATTACTCTTATTATTATCAATCTAACTCATATTATTAGCCATATTATGCTTATATGATCGATAGAACGAGAATTACTATACTCATTACTCTTATTATTATCAATCTAACTCATATTATTAGCCATATTATGCTTATATGATCGATAGAACGACAATTACTGTACTCACTACTCTTATTATTATCAATCTAACTCATATTATTAGCCATATTATGCTAACATAATCCACAGAACGACAATTACTACACTTATTACACTTACTGTTATCAATCTAGCTCATATTACTAGCCATATTATGCTTATATTATCGATAGAACGTCAGTTACTATACTTACTACTCTTATTAGCATCAATCTAACTCATGTTATTAGCCATATTATGCTTATATGAGCAATAGAACTACAATTACTATACTTATTACACTCACTATTATCAATCTAACTCATATTATTAACCATATTATGCAGATATGATCGATAGCACGACATTTACTATACTTATTACTCTTATTATTATCAATCTAACTCATATTATTAGCCATATTATGCTTATATGATCGATAGAACGAGAATTACTATACTCATTACTCTTATTATTATCAATCTAACTCATATTATTAGCCATATTATGCTTATATGATCGATAGAACGACAATTACTATACTCACTACTCTTATTGTTATCAATCTAACTCATATTATTAGCCATATTATGCTAATATAATCGACAGAACGACAATTACTATACTTATTACACTTCCTACTATCAATCTAGCTCATATTACTAGCCATATTATGCTTATATGATCGATAGAACGACAATTACTATACTCATTACTCTTATTATTATCAATGGAACTCATATTATTAACCATATTATGCAGATATGATCGATAGAACGACAATTACTATACTTATTACTCTTATTATTATCAATCTAACTCATATTATTAGCCATATTATGCTTATATGATCGATAGAACGACAATTACTATACACATTACTCTTACTATTATCAATCTAACTCATATTATTAACCATATTATGCTAATATGATCGATAGGAGGTCAATTACTATACTTATTACACTCACTATTATCAATCTAACTCATATTATTAACCATATTATGCGGATATGATCCATAGCACGACATTTACTATACTTATTACTCTTATTATTATCAATCTAACTCATATTATTAGCCATATTATGCCTATATGATCGATAGAACGACAATTACTATACTCATTACTCTTATTATTATCAATCTAACTCATATTATTAGCCATATTATGCTTATATGAGCAATAGAACTACAATTACTATACTTATTACACTCCCTATTATCAATCTAACTCATATTATTAACCATATTATGCAGATATGATCGATAGAACGACAATTACTATACTTATTACTCTTATTATTATCAACCTAGCTCATATTATTAGCCATATTATGCTTACATGATCGACAGAACGACAATCACTATACTTATTACTCTTATTATTATCAACCTAGCTCATATTATTAGACATATTATGCTTATATGATCGATAGAACGAGAATTACTATACTCATTACTCTTATTATTATCAATCCAACTCATATTATTAGCCATATTATGCTTATATGATCGATAGAACGACAATCACTATACTTATTACGCTTATTATTATCAACCTAGCTCATATTATTAGCCATATTATGCTTATATGATCGATAGAACGACAATTACTATACTTATTACTCTTATTATTATCAATCTAACTCATATTATTAGCCATATTATGCTAACATAATCGACAGAACGACAATTACTACACTTATTACACTTACTGTTATCAATCTAGCTCATATTACTAGCCATATTATGCTTATATTATCGATAGAACGTCAGTTACTATACTTACTACTCTTATTAGTATCAATCTAACTCATATTATTAGCCATATTATGCTTATATGAGCAATAGAACTACAATTACTATACTTATTACACTCACTATTATCAATCTAACTCATATTATTAACCATATTATGCAGATATGATCGATAGCACGACATTTACTATACTTATTACTCTTATTATTATCAATCTAACTCATATTATTAGCCATGTTATGCTTATATGATCGATAGAACGAGAATTACTATACTCATTACTCTTATTATTATCAATCTAACTCATATTATTAGCCATATTATGCTTATATGATCGATAGAACGACAATTACTATACTCACTACTCTTATTGTTATCAATCTAACTCATATTATTAGCCATATTATGCAAATATAATCGACAGAACGACAATTACTATACTTATTACACTTCCTATTATCAATCTAGCTCATATTACTAGCCATATTATGCTTATATGATCGATAGAACGACAATTACTATACTCATTACTCTTATTATTATCAATCGAACTCATATTATTAACCATATTATGCAGATATGATCGATAGAACGACAATTACTATACTTATTACTCTTATTATTATCAATCTAACTCATATTATTAGCCATATTATGCTTATATGATCGATAGAACGACAATTACTATACACATTACTCTTACTATTATCAATCTAACTCATATTATTAACCATATTATGCTAATATGATCGATAGGAGGTCAATTACTATACTTATTACACTCACTATTATCAATCTAACTCATATTATTAACCATATTATGCGGATATGATCCATAGCACGACATTTACTATACTTATTACTCTTATTATTATCAATCTAACTCATATTATTAGCCATATTATGCCTATATGATCGATAGAACGACAATTACTATACTCATTACTCTTATTATTATCAATCTAACTCATATTATTAGCCATATTATGCTTATATGAGCAATAGAACTACAATTACTATACTTATTACACTCACTATTATCAATCTAACTCATATTATTAACCATATTATGCAGATATGATCGATAGAACGACAATTACTATACTTAGTACACTCACTGTTATCAATCTAACTCATATTATTAACCATATTATGCAAATTTGATCGAAAGAACGACAATCACTATACTTATTACTCTTATTATTATCAACCTAGCTCATATTATTAGCCATATTATGCTTACATGATCGACAGAACGACAATCACTATACTTATTACTCTTATTATTATCAACCTAGCTCATATTATTAGACATATTATGCTTATATGATCGATAGAACGACAATTACTATACTTATTACTCCTATTATTATCAATCTAACTCATATTATTAGCCATATTATGCTTATATGATCGATAGAACGAGAATTACTATACTCATTACGCTTATTATTATCAATCCAACTCATATTATTAGCCATATTATGCTTATATGATCGATAGAACGACAATCACTATACTTATTACGCTTATTATTATCAACCTAGCTCATATTATTAGCCATATTATGCTTATATGATCGATAGAACGACAATTACTATACTTATTACTCTTATTATTATCAATCTAACTCATATTATTAGCCATATTATGCTTATATGATCGATAGAACGAGAATTACTATACTCATTACTCTTATTATTATCAATCTAACTCATATTATTAGCCATATTATGCCTATATGATCGATAGAACGACAATTACTATACTCACTACTCTTATTATTATCAATCTAACTCATATTATTAGCCATATTATGCTAACATAATCGACAGAACGACAATTACTACACTTATTACACTTACTGTTATCAATCTAGCTCATATTACTAGCCATATTATGCTTATATTATCGATAGAACGTCAGTTACTATACTTACTACTTTTATTAGTATCAATCTAACTCATATTATTAGCCATATTATGCTTATATGAGCAATAGAACTACAATTACTATACTTATTACACTCACTATTATCAATCTAACTCATATTATTAACCATATTATGCAGATATGATCGATAGCACGACATTTACTATACTTATTACTCTTATTATTATCAATCTAACTCATATTATTAGCCATGTTATGCTTATATGATCGATAGAACGAGAATTACTATACTCATTACTCTTATTATTATCAATCTAACTCATATTATTAGCCATATTATGCTTATATGATCGATAGAACGACAATTACTATACTCACTACTCTTATTGTTATCAATCTAACTCATATTATTAGCCATATTATGCAAATATAATCGACAGAACGACAATTACTATACTTATTACACTTCCTATTATCAATCTAGCTCATATTACTAGCCATATTATGCTTATATGATCGATAGAACGACAATTACTATACTCATTACTCTTATTATTATCAATCGAACTCATATTATTAACCATATTATGCAGATATGATCGATAGAACGACAATTACTATACTTATTACTCTTATTATTATCAATCTAACTCATATTATTAGCCATATTATGCTTATATGATCGATAGAACGACAATTACTATACACATTACTCTTACTATTATCAATCTAACTCATATTATTAACCATATTATGCTAATATGATCGATAGGAGGTCAATTACTATACTTATTACACTCACTATTATCAATCTAACTCATATTATTAACCATATTATGCGGATATGATCCATAGCACGACATTTACTATACTTATTACTCTTATTATTATCAATCTAACTCATATTATTAGCCATATTATGCCTATATGATCGATAGAACGACAATTACTATACTCATTACTCTTATTATTATCAATCTAACTCATATTATTAGCCATATTATGCTTATATGAGCAATAGAACTACAATTACTATACTTATTACACTCACTATTATCAATCTAACTCATATTATTAACCATATTATGCAGATATGATCGATAGAACGACAATTACTATACTTAGTACACTCACTGTTATCAATCTAACTCATATTATTAACCATATTATGCAAATTTGATCGAAAGAACGACAATCACTATACTTATTACTCTTATTATTATCAACCTAGCTCATATTATTAGCCATATTATGCTTACATGATCGACAGAACGACAATCACTATACTTATTACTCTTATTATTATCAACCTAGCTCATATTATTAGACATATTATGCTTATATGATCGATAGAACGACAATTACTATACTTATTACTCCTATTATTATCAATCTAACTCATATTATTAGCCATATTATGCTTATATGATCGATAGAACGAGAATTACTATACTCATTACGCTTATTATTATCAATCCAACTCATATTATTAGCCATATTATGCTTATATGATCGATAGAACGACAATCACTATACTTATTACGCTTATTATTATCAACCTAGCTCATATTATTAGCCATATTATGCTTATATGATCGATAGAACGACAATTACTATACTTATTACTCTTATTATTATCAATCTAACTCATATTATTAGCCATATTATGCTTATATGATCGATAGAACGAGAATTACTATACTCATTACTCTTATTATTATCAATCTAACTCATATTATTAGCCATATTATGCCTATATGATCGATAGAACGACAATTACTATACTCACTACTCTTATTATTATCAATCTAACTCATATTATTAGCCATATTATGCTAACATAATCGACAGAACGACAATTACTACACTTATTACACTTACTGTTATCAATGTAGCTCATATTACTAGCCATATTATGCTTATATGATCGATAGAACGAGAATTACAATACTCATTACTCTTATTATTATCAATCTAACTCATATTATTAGCCATATTATGCTTATATGATCGATAGAACGACAATTACTGTAGTCACTACTCTTATTATTATCAATCTAACTCATATTATTAGCCATATTATGCTAACATAATCGACAGAACGACAATTACTACACTTATTGCACTTACTGTTATCAATCTAGCTCATATTACTAGCCATATTATGCTTATATTATCGATAGAACGTCAGTTACTATACTTACTACTCTTATTAGTATCAATCTAACTCATATTATTAGCCATATTATGCTTATATGATCGATAGAACGAGAATTACTATACTCATTACTCTTATTATTATCAATCTAGCTCATGTTATTAGCCATATTATGCTTATATGATCGATAGAACGACAATTACTATACTTATTACTCTTATTATTATCAATCTAACTCATATTATTAGCCATATTATGCTTATATGATCGATAGAACGAGAATTACTATACTCATTACTCTGATTATTATCAATCTAACTCATATTATTAGCCATATTATGCTTATATGATCGATAGAACGAGAATTACTATACACATTACTCTTACTATTATCAATCTAACTCATATTATTAACCATATTATGCTAATATGATCGATAGAACGACAATTACTATACTCACTACTCTTATTGTTATCAATCCAACTCATGTTATTAGCCATATTATGCTTATATGATCGATAGAACGACAATCACTATACTTATTACGCTTATTATTATCAACCTAGCTCATATTATTAGCCATATTATGCTTATATGATCGATAGAACGACAATTACTATACTTATTACTCTTATTATTATCAATCTAACTCATATTATTAGCCATATTATGCTTATATGATCGATAGAACGAGAATTACTATACTCATTACTCTTATTATTATCAATCTAACTCATATTATTAGCCATATTATGCTTATATGATCGATAGAACGACAATTACTATACTCACTACTCTTATTATTATCAATCTAACTCATATTATTAGCCATATTATGCTAACATAATCGACAGACCGACAATTACTACACTTATTACACTTACTGTTATCAATGTAGCTCATATTACTAGCCATATTATGCTTATATGATCGATAGAACGTCAATTACTATACTTACTACTCTTATTAGTATCAATCTAACTCATATTATTAGCCATATTATGCTTATATGAGCAATAGAACTACAATTACTATACTTATTACACTCACTATTATCAATCTAACTCATATTATTAACCATATTATGCAGATATGATCGATAGCACGACATTTACTACACTTATTACTCTTATTATTATCAATCTAACTCATATTATTAGCCATATTATGCTTATATGATCGATAGAACGAGAATTACTATACTCATTACTCTTATTATTATCAATCTAACTCATATTATTAGCCATATTATGCTTATATGATCGATAGAACGACAATTACTGTACTCACTACTCTTATTATTATCAATCTAACTCATATTATTAGCCATATTATGCTAACATAATCGACAGAACGACAATTACTACACTTATTACACTTACTGTTATCAATCTAGCTCATATTACTAGCCATATTATGCTTATATTATCGATAGAACGTCAGTTACTATACTTACTACTCTTATTAGTATCAATCTAACTCATATTATTAGCCATATTATGCTTATATGAGCAATAGAACTACAATTACTATACTTATTACACTCGCTATTATCAATCTAACTCATATTATTAACCATATTATGCAGATATGATCGATAGCACGACATTTACTACACTTATTACTCTTATTATTATCAATCTAACTCATATTATTAGCCATATTATGCTTATATGATCGATAGAACGAGAATTACTATACTCATTACTCTTATTATTATCAATCTAACTCATATTATTAGCCATATTATGCTTATATGATCGATAGAACGACAATTACTATACTCACTACTCTTATTGTTATCAATCTAACTCATATTATTAGCCATATTATGCTAATATAATCGACAGAACGACAATTACTATACTTATTACACTTCCTATTATCAATCTAGCTCATATTACTAGCCATATTATGCTTATATGATCGATAGAACGACAATTACTATACTCATTACTCTTATTATTATCAATGGAACTCATATTAT
This sequence comes from Megachile rotundata, assembly GCF_050947335.1. NCBI lineage: Eukaryota > Metazoa > Arthropoda > Insecta > Hymenoptera > Megachilidae > Megachile > Megachile rotundata. The sequence goes on along the minus strand of NW_027473468.1, from coordinate 41,702 downwards.
TAACCATATTATGCAGATATGATCGATAGAACGACAATTACTATACTTATTACTCTTATTATTATCAACCTAACTCATATTATTAGCCATATTATGCTTATATGATCGATAGAACGACAATTACTATACACATTACTCTTACTATTATCAATTAACTCATATTATTAACCATATTATGCTAATATGATCGATAGGAGGTAAATTACTATACTTATTACACTCACTATTATCAATCTAACTCATATTATTAACCATATTATGCGGATATGATCCATAGCACGACATTTACTATACTTATTACTCTTATTATTATCAATCTAACTCATATTATTAGCCATATTATGTCTATATGATCGATAGAACGACAATTACTATACTCATTACTCTTATTATTATCAATCTAACTCATATTATTAGCCATATTATGCTTATATGAGCAATAGAACTACAATTACTATACTTATTACACTCCCTATTATCAATCTAACTCATATTATTAACCATATTATGCAGATATGATCGATAGAACGACAATTACTATACTTAGTACACTCACTGTTATCAATCTAACTCATATTATTAACCATATTATGCAAATTTGATCGATAGAACGACAATCACTATACATATTACTCTTATTATTATCAACCTAGCTCATATTATTAGCCATATTATGCTTACATGATCGACAGAACGACAATTACTATACTTATTATTCTTATTTTTATCAACCTAACTCATATTATTAGCCATATTATGCTTAAATGATTGATAGAACGACAATTACTATACTTATTACTCTTATTATTATGAATCTAACTCATATTATAAACCATATTATGCAGATATGATCGATAGAACTACAATTACTATACTCATTATTCTTATTATTATCAATCTGACTCATATTATTAGCCATATTATGCCTATATGATCGATAGAACGAGAATTACTATACTCACTACTCTTAGTATTATCAATCTAACTCATATTATTAGCCATATTATGCTTATATGATCGATAGAACGACAATTACTATACTCACTACTCTTATTATTATCAATCTAACTCATATTATTAGCCGTATTATGCTAATATAATCGACAGAACGACAATTACTATACTCATTACTCTTATTATTATGAATCTAACTCATATTATTAACCATATTATGCAGATATGATAGATAGAACGACAATTATTATACTTATTACTCTTATTATTATCAATCTAACTCATATTATTAACCATATTATGCTAATATGATCGATAGAACGACAATTACTATACTCACTACTCTTATTGTTATCAATCCAACTCATATTATTAGCCATATTATGCTAATATAATCGACAGAACGACAATTACTATACTTATTACACTTACTATTATCAGACTAGCTCATATCACTAGCCATATTATGCTTATATTATCGATAGAACGACAATCACTATACTTATTACTCTTATTATTATCAACCTAGCTCATATTATTAGCCATATTATGCTTATACGATCGATAGAACGACAATTACTATACTTATTACTCCTATTATTATCAATCTAACTCATATTATTAGCCATATTATGCTTATATGATCGATAGAACGAGAATTACTATACTCATTACTCTTATTATTATCAATCTAACTCATATTATTAGCCATATTATGCTTATATGATCGATAGAACGACAATTACTATACACATTACTCTTACTATTATCAATCTAACTCATATTATTAACCATATTATGCTAATATGATCGATAGAACGACAATTACTATACTCACTACTCTTATTGTTATCAATCTAACTCATATTATTAGCCATATTATGCTAATATAATCGACAGAACGACAACTACTATACTTATTACACTTCCTATTATCAATCTAGCTCATATTACTAGCCATATTATGCTTATATGATCGATAGAACGACAATTACTATACTTACTACTCTTATTGGTATCAATCTAACTCATATTATTAGCCATATTATGCTTATATGATCGATAGAACGACAATTACTATACTTATTGCTCTTATTATTATCAATCTAACTCATATTATTAGCCATATTATGCTTATATGATCGATAGAACGACAATTACTATACACATTACTCTTACTATTATCAATCTAACTCATATTATTAACCATATTATGCTAATAAGATCGATAGGAGGTCAATTACTATACTTATTACTCTCACTATTATCAATCTAACTCATATTATTAACCATATTATGCGGATATGATCCATAGCACGACATTTACTATACTTATTACTCTTATTATTATCAATCTAACTCATATTATTAGCCATATTATGCCTATATGATCGATAGAACGGCAATTACTATACTCATTACTCTTATTATTATCAATCTAACTCATATTATTAGCCATATTATGCTTATATGATCGATAGAACGACAATTACTGTACTCACAACTCTTATTATTATCAATCTAACTCATATTATTAGCCATATTATGCTAACATAATCGACAGAACGACAATTACTACACTTATTACACTTACTGTTATCAATCTAGCTCATATTACTAGCCATATTATGCTTATATTATCGATAGAACGTCAGTTACTATACTTACTACTCTTATTAGTATCAATCTAACTCATATTATTAGCCATATTATGCTTATATGAGCAATAGAACTACAATTACTATACTTATTACACTCACTATTATCAATCTAACTCATATTATTAACCATATTATGCAGATATGATCGATAGCACGACATTTACTACACTTATTACTCTTATTATTATCAATCTAACTCATATTATTAGCCATATTATGCTTATATGATCGATAGAACGAGAATTACTATACTCATTACTCTTATTATTATCAATCTAACTCATATTATTAGCCATATTATGCTTATATGATCGATAGAACGACAATTACTATACTCACTACTCTTATTGTTATCAATCTAACTCATATTATTAGCCATATTATGCTAATATAATCGACAGAACGACAATTACTATACTTATTACACTTCCTATTATCAATCTAGCTCATATTACTAGCCATATTATGCTTATATGATCGATAGAACGACAATTACTATACTCATTACTCTTATTATTATCAATGGAACTCATATTATTAACCATATTATGCAGATATGATCGATAGAACGACAATTACTATACTTATTACTCTTATTATTATCAACCTAACTCATATTATTAGCCATATTATGCTTATATGATCGATAGAACGACAATTACTATACACATTACTCTTACTATTATCAATCTAACTCATATTATTAACCATATTATGCTAATATGATCGATAGGAGGTCAATTACTATACTTATTACACTCACTATTATCAATCTAACTCATATTATTAACCATATTATGCGGATATGATCGATAGCACGACATTTACTATACTTATTACTCTTATTATTATCAATCTAACTCATATTATTAGCCATATTATGTCTATATGATCGATAGAACGACAATTACTATACTCATTACTCTTATTATTATCAATCTAACTCATATTATTAGCCATATTATGCTTATATGAGCAATAGAACTACAATTACTATACTTATTACACTCCCTATTATCAATCTAACTCATATTATTAACCATATTATGCAGATATGATCGATAGAACGACAATTACTATACTTAGTACACTCACTGTTATCAATCTAACTCATATTATTAACCATATTATGCAAATTTGATCGATAGAACGACAATCACTATACTTATTACTCTTATTATTATCAACCTAGCTCATATTATTAGCCATATTATGCTTACATGATCGACAGAACGACAATTACTATACTTATTATTCTTATTTTTATCAACCTAACTCATATTATTAGCCATATTATGCTTAAATGATTGATAGAACGACAATTACTATACTTATTACTCTTATTATTATGAATCTAACTCATATTATAAACCATATTATGCAGATATGATCGATAGAACTACAATTACTATACTCATTATTCTTATTATTATCAATCTGACTCATATTATTAGCCATATTATGCCTATATGATCGATAGAACGAGAATTACTATACTCACTACTCTTAGTATTATCAATCTAACTCATATTATTAGCCATATTATGCTTATATGATCGATAGAACGACAATTACTATACTCACTACTCTTATTATTATCAATCTAACTCATATTATTAGCCGTATTATGCTAATATAATCGACAGAACGACAATTACTATACTCATTACTCTTATTATTATGAATCTAACTCATATTATTAACCATATTATGCAGATATGATAGATAGAACGACAATTATTATACTTATTACTCTTATTATTATCAATCTAACTCATATTATTAACCATATTATGCTAATATGATCGATAGAACGACAATTACTATACTCACTACTCTTATTGTTATCAATCCAACTCATATTATTAGCCATATTATGCTAATATAATCGACAGAACGACAATTACTATACTTATTACACTTACTATTATCAGACTAGCTCATATCACTAGCCATATTATGCTTATATTATCGATAGAACGACAATCACTATACTTATTACTCTTATTATTATCAACCTAGCTCATATTATTAGCCATATTATGCTTATACGATCGATAGAACGACAATTACTATACTTATTACTCCTATTATTATCAATCTAACTCATATTATTAGCCATATTATGCTTATATGATCGATAGAACGAGAATTACTATACTCATTACTCTTATTATTATCAATCTAACTCATATTATTAGCCATATTATGCTTATATGATCGATAGAACGACAATTACTATACACATTACTCTTACTATTATCAATCTAACTCATATTATTAACCATATTATGCTAATATGATCGATAGAACGACAATTACTATACTCACTACTCTTATTGTTATCAATCTAACTCATATTATTAGCCATATTATGCTAATATAATCGACAGAACGACAACTACTATACTTATTACACTTCCTATTATCAATCTAGCTCATATTACTAGCCATATTATGCTTATATGATCGATAGAACGACAATTACTATACTTACTACTCTTATTGGTATCAATCTAACTCATATTATTAGCCATATTATGCTTATATGATCGATAGAACGACAATTACTATACACATTACTCTTACTATTATCAATCTAACTCATATTATTAACCATATTATGCTAATATGATCGATAGGAGGTCAATTACTATACTTATTACACTCACTATTATCAATCTAACTCATATTATTAACCATATTATGCGGATATGATCCATAGCACGACATTTACTATACTTATTACTCTTATTATTATCAATCTAACTCATATTATTAGCCATATTATGCCTATATGATCGATAGAACGACAATTACTATACTCATTACTCTTATTATTATCAATCTAACTCATATTATTAGCCATATTATGCTTATATGAGCAATAGAACTACAATTACTATACTTATTACACTCACTATTATCAATCTAACTCATATTATTAACCATATTATGCAGATATGATCGATAGAACGACAATTACTATACTTAGTACACTCACTGTTATCAATCTAACTCATATTATTAACCATATTATGCAAATTTGATCGAAAGAACGACAATCACTATACTTATTACTCTTATTATTATCAACCTAGCTCATATTATTAGCCATATTATGCTTACATGATCGACAGAACGACAATCACTATACTTATTACTCTTATTATTATCAACCTAGCTCATATTATTAGACATATTATGCTTATATGATCGATAGAACGACAATTACTATACTTATTACTCCTATTATTATCAATCTAACTCATATTATTAGCCATATTATGCTTATATGATCGATAGAACGAGAATTACTATACTCATTACGCTTATTATTATCAATCCAACTCATATTATTAGCCATATTATGCTTATATGATCGATAGAACGACAATCACTATACTTATTACGCTTATTATTATCAACCTAGCTCATATTATTAGCCATATTATGCTTATATGATCGATAGAACGACAATTACTATACTTATTACTCTTATTATTATCAATCTAACTCATATTATTAGCCATATTATGCTTATATGATCGATAGAACGAGAATTACTATACTCACTACTCTTATTATTATCAATCTAACTCATATTATTAGCCATATTATGCCTATATGATCGATAGAACGACAATTACTATACTCACTACTCTTATTATTATCAATCTAACTCATATTATTAGCCATATTATGCTAACATAATCGACAGAACGACAATTACTACACTTATTACACTTACTGTTATCAATGTAGCTCATATTACTAGCCATATTATGCTTATATGATCGATAGAACGAGAATTACAATACTCATTACTCTTATTATTATCAATCTAACTCATATTATTAGCCATATTATGCTTATATGATCGATAGAACGACAATTACTGTAGTCACTACTCTTATTATTATCAATCTAACTCATATTATTAGCCATATTATGCTAACATAATCGACAGAACGACAATTACTACACTTATTGCACTTACTGTTATCAATCTAGCTCATATTACTAGCCATATTATGCTTATATTATCGATAGAACGTCAGTTACTATACTTACTACTCTTATTAGTATCAATCTAACTCATATTATTAGCCATATTATGCTTATATGATCGATAGAACGAGAATTACTATACTCATTACTCTTATTATTATCAATCTAGCTCATGTTATTAGCCATATTATGCTTATATGATCGATAGAACGACAATTACTATACTTATTACTCTTATTATTATCAATCTAACTCATATTATTAGCCATATTATGCTTATATGATCGATAGAACGAGAATTACTATACTCATTACTCTGATTATTATCAATCTAACTCATATTATTAGCCATATTATGCTTATATGATCGATAGAACGAGAATTACTATACACATTACTCTTACTATTATCAATCTAACTCATATTATTAACCATATTATGCTAATATGATCGATAGAACGACAATTACTATACTCACTACTCTTATTGTTATCAATCCAACTCATGTTATTAGCCATATTATGCTTATATGATCGATAGAACGACAATCACTATACTTATTACGCTTATTATTATCAACCTAGCTCATATTATTAGCCATATTATGCTTATATGATCGATAGAACGACAATTACTATACTTATTACTCTTATTATTATCAATCTAACTCATATTATTAGCCATATTATGCTTATATGATCGATAGAACGAGAATTACTATACTCATTACTCTTATTATTATCAATCTAACTCATATTATTAGCCATATTATGCTTATATGATCGATAGAACGACAATTACTATACTCACTACTCTTATTATTATCAATCTAACTCATATTATTAGCCGTATTATGCTAATATAATCGACAGAACGACAATTACTATACTCATTACTCTTATTATTATGAATCTAACTCATATTATTAACCATATTATGCAGATATGATAGATAGAACGACAATTATTATACTTATTACTCTTATTATTATCAATCTAACTCATATTATTAACCATATTATGCTAATATGATCGATAGAACGACAATTACTATACTCACTACTCTTATTGTTATCAATCCAACTCATATTATTAGCCATATTATGCTAATATAATCGACAGAACGGCAATTACTATACTTATTACACTTACTATTATCAGACTAGCTCATATCACTAGCCATATTATGCTTATATTATCGATAGAACGACAATCACTATACTTATTACTCTTATTATTATCAACCTAGCTCATATTATTAGCCATATTATGCTTATACGATCGATAGAACGACAATTACTATACTTATTACTCCTATTATTATCAATCTAACTCATATTATTAGCCATATTATGCTTATATGATCGATAGAACGAGAATTACTATACTCATTACTCTTATTATTATCAATCTAACTCATATTATTAGCCATATTATGCTTATATGATCGATAGAACGACAATTACTATACACATTACTCTTACTATTATCAATCTAACTCATATTATTAACCATATTATGCTAATATGATCGATAGAACGACAATTACTATACTCACTACTCTTATTGTTATCAATCTAACTCATATTATTAGCCATATTATGCTAATATAATCGACAGAACGACAACTACTATACTTATTACACTTCCTATTATCAATCTAGCTCATATTACTAGCCATATTATGCTTATATGATCGATAGAACGACAATTACTATACTTACTACTCTTATTGGTATCAATCTAACTCATATTATTAGCCATATTATGCTTATATGATCGATAGAACGACAATTACTATACTTATTGCTCTTATTATTATCAATCTAACTCATATTATTAGCCATATTATGCTTATATGATCGATAGAACGACAATTACTATACACATTACTCTTACTATTATCAATCTAACTCATATTATTAACCATATTATGCTAATAAGATCGATAGGAGGTCAATTACTATACTTATTACACTCACTATTATCAATCTAACTCATATTATTAACCATATTATGCGGATATGATCCATAGCACGACATTTACTATACTTATTACTCTTATTATTATCAATCTAACTCATATTATTAGCCATATTATGCCTATATGATCGATAGAACGGCAATTACTATACTCATTACTCTTATTATTATCAATCTAACTCATATTATTAGCCATATTATGCTTATATGATCGATAGAACGACAATTACTGTACTCACTACTCTTATTATTATCAATCTAACTCATATTATTAGCCATATTATGCTAACATAATCGACAGAACGACAATTACTACACTTATTACACTTACTGTTATCAATCTAGCTCATATTACTAGCCATATTATGCTTATATTATCGATAGAACGTCAGTTACTATACTTACTACTCTTATTAGTATCAATCTAACTCATATTATTAGCCATATTATGCTTATATGAGCAATAGAACTACAATTACTATACTTATTACACTCACTATTATCAATCTAACTCATATTATTAACCATATTATGCAGATATGATCGATAGCACGACATTTACTACACTTATTACTCTTATTATTATCAATCTAACTCATATTATTAGCCATATTATGCTTATATGATCGATAGAACGAGAATTACTATACTCATTACTCTTATTATTATCAATCTAACTCATATTATTAGCCATATTATGCTTATATGATCGATAGAACGACAATTACTATACTCACTACTCTTATTGTTATCAATCTAACTCATATTATTAGCCATATTATGCTAATATAATCGACAGAACGACAATTACTATACTTATTACACTTCCTATTATCAATCTAGCTCATATTACTAGCCATATTATGCTTATATGATCGATAGAACGACAATTACTATACTCATTACTCTTATTATTATCAATGGAACTCATATTATTAACCATATTATGCAGATATGATCGATAGAACGACAATTACTATACTTATTACTCTTATTATTATCAACCTAACTCATATTATTAGCCATATTATGCTTATATGATCGATAGAACGACAATTACTATACACATTACTCTTACTATTATCAATCTAACTCATATTATTAACCATATTATGCTAATATGATCGATAGGAGGTCAATTACTATACTTATTACACTCACTATTATCAATCTAACTCATATTATTAACCATATTATGCGGATATGATCGATAGCACGACATTTACTATACTTATTACTCTTATTATTATCAATCTAACTCATATTATTAGCCATATTATGTCTATATGATCGATAGAACGACAATTACTATACTCATTACTCTTATTATTATCAATCTAACTCATATTATTAGCCATATTATGCTTATATGAGCAATAGAACTACAATTACTATACTTATTACACTCCCTATTATCAATCTAACTCATATTATTAACCATATTATGCAGATATGATCGATAGAACGACAATTACTATACTTAGTACACTCACTGTTATCAATCTAACTCATATTATTAACCATATTATGCAAATTTGATCGATAGAACGACAATCACTATACTTATTACTCTTATTATTATCAACCTAGCTCATATTATTAGCCATATTATGCTTACATGATCGACAGAACGACAATTACTATACTTATTATTCTTATTTTTATCAACCTAACTCATATTATTAGCCATATTATGCTTAAATGATTGATAGAACGACAATTACTATACTTATTACTCTTATTATTATGAATCTAACTCATATTATAAACCATATTATGCAGATATGATCGATAGAACTACAATTACTATACTCATTATTCTTATTATTATCAATCTGACTCATATTATTAGCCATATTATGCCTATATGATCGATAGAACGAGAATTACTATACTCACTACTCTTAGTATTATCAATCTAACTCATATTATTAGCCATATTATGCTTATATGATCGATAGAACGACAATTACTATACTCACTACTCTTATTATTATCAATCTAACTCATATTATTAGCCGTATTATGCTAATATAATCGACAGAACGACAATTACTATACTCATTACTCTTATTATTATGAATCTAACTCATATTATTAACCATATTATGCAGATATGATAGATAGAACGACAATTATTATACTTATTACTCTTATTATTATCAATCTAACTCATATTATTAACCATATTATGCTAATATGATCGATAGAACGACAATTACTATACTCACTACTCTTATTGTTATCAATCCAACTCATATTATTAGCCATATTATGCTAATATAATCGACAGAACGACAATTACTATACTTATTACACTTACTATTATCAGACTAGCTCATATCACTAGCCATATTATGCTTATATTATCGATAGAACGACAATCACTATACTTATTACTCTTATTATTATCAACCTAGCTCATATTATTAGCCATATTATGCTTATACGATCGATAGAACGACAATTACTATACTTATTACTCCTATTATTATCAATCTAACTCATATTATTAGCCATATTATGCTTATATGATCGATAGAACGAGAATTACTATACTCATTACTCTTATTATTATCAATCTAACTCATATTATTAGCCATATTATGCTTATATGATCGATAGAACGACAATTACTATACACATTACTCTTACTATTATCAATCTAACTCATATTATTAACCATATTATGCTAATATGATCGATAGAACGACAATTACTATACTCACTACTCTTATTGTTATCAATCTAACTCATATTATTAGCCATATTATGCTAATATAATCGACAGAACGACAACTACTATACTTATTACACTTCCTATTATCAATCTAGCTCATATTACTAGCCATATTATGCTTATATGATCGATAGAACGACAATTACTATACTTACTACTCTTATTGGTATCAATCTAACTCATATTATTAGCCATATTATGCTTATATGATCGATAGAACGACAATTACTATACTTATTGCTCTTATTATTATCAATCTAACTCATATTATTAGCCATATTATGCTTATATGATCGATAGAACGACAATTACTATACACATTACTCTTACTATTATCAATCTAACTCATATTATTAACCATATTATGCTAATATGATCGATAGGAGGTCAATTACTATACTTATTACACTCACTATTATCAATCTAACTCATATTATTAACCATATTATGCGGATATGATCCATAGCACGACATTTACTATACTTATTACTCTTATTATTATCAATCTAACTCATATTATTAGCCATATTATGCCTATATGATCGATAGAACGACAATTACTATACACATTACTCTTACTATTATCAATCTAACTCATATTATTAACCATATTATGCTAATAAGATCGATAGGAGGTCAATTACTATACTTATTACACTCACTATTATCAATCTAACTCATATTATTAACCATATTATGCGGATATGATCCATAGCACGACATTTACTATACTTATTACTCTTATTATTATCAATCTAACTCATATTATTAGCCATATTATGCCTATATGATCGATAGAACGGCAATTACTATACTCATTACTCTTATTATTATCAATCTAACTCATATTATTAGCCATATTATGCTTATATGATCGATAGAACGACAATTACTGTACTCACTACTCTTATTATTATCAATCTAACTCATATTATTAGCCATATTATGCTAACATAATCGACAGAACGACAATTACTACACTTATTACACTTACTGTTATCAATCTAGCTCATATTACTAGCCATATTATGCTTATATTATCGATAGAACGTCAGTTACTATACTTACTACTCTTATTAGTATCAATCTAACTCATATTATTAGCCATATTATGCTTATATGAGCAATAGAACTACAATTACTATACTTATTACACTCACTATTATCAATCTAACTCATATTATTAACCATATTATGCAGATATGATCGATAGCACGACATTTACTACACTTATTACTCTTATTATTATCAATCTAACTCATATTATTAGCCATATTATGCTTATATGATCGATAGAACGAGAATTACTATACTCATTACTCTTATTATTATCAATCTAACTCATATTATTAGCCATATTATGCTTATATGATCGATAGAACGACAATTACTATACTCACTACTCTTATTGTTATCAATCTAACTCATATTATTAGCCATATTATGCTAATATAATCGACAGAACGACAATTACTATACTTATTACACTTCCTATTATCAATCTAGCTCATATTACTAGCCATATTATGCTTATATGATCGATAGAACGACAATTACTATACTCATTACTCTTATTATTATCAATGGAACTCATATTATTAACCATATTATGCAGATATGATCGATAGAACGACAATTACTATACTTATTACTCTTATTATTATCAACCTAACTCATATTATTAGCCATATTATGCTTATATGATCGATAGAACGACAATTACTATACACATTACTCTTACTATTATCAATCTAACTCATATTATTAACCATATTATGCTAATATGATCGATAGGAGGTCAATTACTATACTTATTACACTCACTATTATCAATCTAACTCATATTATTAACCATATTATGCGGATATGATCGATAGCACGACATTTACTATATTTATTACTCTTATTATTATCAATCTAACTCATATTATTAGCCATATTATGTCTATATGATCGATAGAACGACAATTACTATACTCATTACTCTTATTATTATCAATCTAACTCATATTATTAGCCATATTATGCTTATATGAGCAATAGAACTACAATTACTATACTTATTACACTCCCTATTATCAATCTAACTCATATTATTAACCATATTATGCAGATATGATCGATAGAACGACAATTACTATACTTAGTACACTCACTGTTATCAATCTAACTCATATTATTAACCATATTATGCAAATTTGATCGATAGAACGACAATCACTATACTTATTACTCTTATTATTATCAACCTAGCTCATATTATTAGCCATATTATGCTTACATGATCGACAGAACGACAATTACTATACTTATTATTCTTATTTTTATCAACCTAACTCATATTATTAGCCATATTATGCTTAAATGATTGATAGAACGACAATTACTATACTTATTACTCTTATTATTATGAATCTAACTCATATTATAAACCATATTATGCAGATATGATCGATAGAACTACAATTACTATACTCATTATTCTTATTATTATCAATCTGACTCATATTATTAGCCATATTATGCCTATATGATCGATAGAACGAGAATTACTATACTCACTACTCTTAGTATTATCAATCTAACTCATATTATTAGCCATATTATGCTTATATGATCGATAGAACGACAATTACTATACTCACTACTCTTATTATTATCAATCTAACTCATATTATTAGCCGTATTATGCTAATATAATCGACAGAACGACAATTACTATACTCATTACTCTTATTATTATGAATCTAACTCATATTATTAACCATATTATGCAGATATGATAGATAGAACGACAATTATTATACTTATTACTCTTATTATTATCAATCTAACTCATATTATTAACCATATTATGCTAATATGATCGATAGAACGACAATTACTATACTCACTACTCTTATTGTTATCAATCCAACTCATATTATTAGCCATATTATGCTAATATAATCGACAGAACGACAATTACTATACTTATTACACTTACTATTATCAGACTAGCTCATATCACTAGCCATATTATGCTTATATTATCGATAGAACGACAATCACTATACTTATTACTCTTATTATTATCAACCTAGCTCATATTATTAGCCATATTATGCTTATACGATCGATAGAACGACAATTACTATACTTATTACTCCTATTATTATCAATCTAACTCATATTATTAGCCATATTATGCTTATATGATCGATAGAACGAGAATTACTATACTCATTACTCTTATTATTATCAATCTAACTCATATTATTAGCCATATTATGCTTATATGATCGATAGAACGACAATTACTATACACATTACTCTTACTATTATCAATCTAACTCATATTATTAACCATATTATGCTAATATGATCGATAGAACGACAATTACTATACTCACTACTCTTATTGTTATCAATCTAACTCATATTATTAGCCATATTATGCTAATATAATCGACAGAACGACAACTACTATACTTATTACACTTCCTATTATCAATCTAGCTCATATTACTAGCCATATTATGCTTATATGATCGATAGAACGACAATTACTATACTTACTACTCTTATTGGTATCAATCTAACTCATATTATTAGCCATATTATGCTTATATGATCGATAGAACGACAATTACTATACTTATTGCTCTTATTATTATCAATCTAACTCATATTATTAGCCATATTATGCTTATATGATCGATAGAACGACAATTACTATACACATTACTCTTACTATTATCAATCTAACTCATATTATTAACCATATTATGCTAATAAGATCGATAGGAGGTCAATTACTATACTTATTACACTCACTATTATCAATCTAACTCATATTATTAACCATATTATGCGGATATGATCCATAGCACGACATTTACTATACTTATTACTCTTATTATTATCAATCTAACTCATATTATTAGCCATATTATGCCTATATGATCGATAGAACGACAATTACTATACTCATTACTCTTATTATTATCAATCTAACTCATATTATTAGCCATATTATGCTTATATGATCGATAGAACGACAATTACTGTACTCACTACTCTTATTATTATCAATCTAACTCATATTATTAGCCATATTATGCTAACATAATCGATAGAACGACAATTACTACACTTATTACACTTACTGTTATCAATCTAGCTCATATTACTAGCCATATTATGCTTATATTATCGATAGAACGTCAGTTACTATACTTACTACTCTTATTAGTATCAATCTAACTCATATTATTAGCCATATTATGCTTATATGAGCAATAGAACTACAATTACTATACTTATTACACTCACTATTATCAATCTAACTCATATTATTAACCATATTATGCAGATATGATCGATAGCACGACATTTACTACACTTATTACTCTTATTATTATCAATCTAACTCATATTATTAGCCATATTATGCTTATATGATCGATAGAACGAGAATTACTATACTCATTACTCTTATTATTATCAATCTAACTCATATTATTAGCCATATTATGCTTATATGATCGATAGAACGACAATTACTATACTCACTACTCTTATTGTTATCAATCTAACTCATATTATTAGCCATATTATGCTAATATAATCGACAGAACGACAATTACTATACTTATTACACTTCCTATTATCAATCTAGCTCATATTACTAGCCATATTATGCTTATATGATCGATAGAACGACAATTACTATACTCATTACTCTTATTATTATCAATGGAACTCATATTATTAACCATATTATGCAGATATGATCGATAGAACGACAATTACTATACTTATTACTCTTATTATTATCAACCTAACTCATATTATTAGCCATATTATGCTTATATGATCGATAGAACGACAATTACTATACACATTACTCTTACTATTATCAATCTAACTCATATTATTAACCATATTATGCTAATATGATCGATAGGAGGTCAATTACTATACTTATTACACTCACTATTATCAATCTAACTCATATTATTAACCATATTATGCGGATATGATCGATAGCACGACATTTACTATACTTATTACTCTTATTATTATCAATCTAACTCATATTATTAGCCATATTATGTCTATATGATCGATAGAACGACAATTACTATACTCATTACTCTTATTATTATCAATCTAACTCATATTATTAGCCATATTATGCTTATATGAGCAATAGAACTACAATTACTATACTTATTACACTCCCTATTATCAATCTAACTCATATTATTAACCATATTATGCAGATATGATCGATAGAACGACAATTACTATACTTAGTACACTCACTGTTATCAATCTAACTCATATTATTAACCATATTATGCAAATTTGATCGATAGAACGACAATCACTATACTTATTACTCTTATTATTATCAACCTAGCTCATATTATTAGCCATATTATGCTTACATGATCGACAGAACGACAATTACTATACTTATTATTCTTATTTTTATCAACCTAACTCATATTATTAGCCATATTATGCTTAAATGATTGATAGAACGACAATTACTATACTTATTACTCTTATTATTATGAATCTAACTCATATTATAAACCATATTATGCAGATATGATCGATAGAACTACAATTACTATACTCATTATTCTTATTATTATCAATCTGACTCATATTATTAGCCATATTATGCCTATATGATCGATAGAACGAGAATTACTATACTCACTACTCTTAGTATTATCAATCTAACTCATATTATTAGCCATATTATGCTTATATGATCGATAGAACGACAATTACTATACTCACTACTCTTATTATTATCAATCTAACTCATATTATTAGCCGTATTATGCTAATATAATCGACAGAACGACAATTACTATACTCATTACTCTTATTATTATGAATCTAACTCATATTATTAACCATATTATGCAGATATGATAGATAGAACGACAATTATTATACTTATTACTCTTATTATTATCAATCTAACTCATATTATTAACCATATTATGCTAATATGATCGATAGAACGACAATTACTATACTCACTACTCTTATTGTTATCAATCCAACTCATATTATTAGCCATATTATGCTAATATAATCGACAGAACGACAATTACTATACTTATTACACTTACTATTATCAGACTAGCTCATATCACTAGCCATATTATGCTTATATTATCGATAGAACGACAATCACTATACTTATTACTCTTATTATTATCAACCTAGCTCATATTATTAGCCATATTATGCTTATACGATCGATAGAACGACAATTACTATACTTATTACTCCTATTATTATCAATCTAACTCATATTATTAGCCATATTATGCTTATATGATCGATAGAACGAGAATTACTATACTCATTACTCTTATTATTATCAATCTAACTCATATTATTAGCCATATTATGCTTATATGATCGATAGAACGACAATTACTATACACATTACTCTTACTATTATCAATCTAACTCATATTATTAACCATATTATGCTAATATGATCGATAGAACGACAATTACTATACTCACTACTCTTATTGTTATCAATCTAACTCATATTATTAGCCATATTATGCTAATATAATCGACAGAACGACAACTACTATACTTATTACACTTCCTATTATCAATCTAGCTCATATTACTAGCCATATTATGCTTATATGATCGATAGAACGACAATTACTATACTTACTACTCTTATTGGTATCAATCTAACTCATATTATTAGCCATATTATGCTTATATGATCGATAGAACGACAATTACTATACTTATTGCTCTTATTATTATCAATCTAACTCATATTATTAGCCATATTATGCTTATATGATCGATAGAACGACAATTACTATACACATTACTCTTACTATTATCAATCTAACTCATATTATTAACCATATTATGCTAATATGATCGATAGGAGGTCAATTACTATACTTATTACACTCACTATTATCAATCTAACTCATATTATTAACCATATTATGCGGATATGATCCATAGCACGACATTTACTATACTTATTACTCTTATTATTATCAATCTAACTCATATTATTAGCCATATTATGCCTATATGATCGATAGAACGACAATTACTATACTCATTACTCTTATTATTATCAATCTAACTCATATTATTAGCCATATTATGCTTATATGAGCAATAGAACTACAATTACTATACTTATTACACTCACTATTATCAATCTAACTCATATTATTAACCATATTATGCAGATATAATCGATAGAACGACAATTACTATACTTAGTACACTCACTGTTATCAATCTAACTCATATTATTAACCATATTATGCAAATTTGATCGATAGAACGACAATCACTATACTTATTACTCTTATTATTATCAACCTAGCTCATATTATTAGCCATATTATGCTTACATGATCGACAGAACGACAATTACTATACTTATTATTCTTATTTTTATCAACCTAACTCATATTATTAGCCATATTATGCTTAAATGATTGATAGAACGACAATTACTATACTTATTACTCTTATTATTATGAATCTATCTCATATTATAAACCACATTATGCAGATATGATCGATAGAACTACAATTACTATACTCATTATTCTTACTATTATCAATCTGACTCATATTATTAGCCATATTATGCCTATATGATCGATAGAACGAGAATTACTATACTCACTACTCTTAGTATTATCAATCTAACTCATATTATTAGCCATATTATGCTTATATGATCGATAGAACGACAATTACTATACTCACTACTCTTATTATTATCAATCTAACTCATATTATTAGCCGTATTATGCTAATATAATCGACAGAACGACAATTACTATACTTACTATACTTACTATTATCAATCTAGCTCATATTACTAGCCATATTATGCTTATATGATCGATAGAACGACAATTACTATACTTATTGCTCTTATTATTATCAATCTAACTCATATTATTAGCCATATTATGCTTATATGATCGATAGAACGACAATTACTATACACATTACTCTTACTATTATCAATCTAACTCATATTATTAACCATATTATGCTAATAAGATCGATAGGAGGTCAATTACTATACTTATTACACTCACTATTATCAATCTAACTCATATTATTAACCATATTATGCGGATATGATCCATAGCACGACATTTACTATACTTATTACTCTTATTATTATCAATCTAACTCATATTATTAGCCATATTATGCCTATATGATCGATAGAACGACAATTACTATACTCATTACTCTTATTATTATCAATCTAACTCATATTATTAGCCATATTATGCTTATATGATCGATAGAACGACAATTACTGTACTCACTACTCTTATTATTATCAATCTAACTCATATTATTAGCCATATTATGCTAACATAATCGACAGAACGACAATTACTACACTTATTACACTTACTGTTATCAATCTAGCTCATATTACTAGCCATATTATGCTTATATTATCGATAGAACGTCAGTTACTATACTTACTACTCTTATTAGCATCAATCTAACTCATATTATTAGCCATATTATGCTTATATGAGCAATAGAACTACAATTACTATACTTATTACACTCACTATTATCAATCTAACTCATATTATTAACCATATTATGCAGATATGATCGATAGCACGACATTTACTATACTTATTACTCTTATTATTATCAATCTAACTCATATTATTAGCCATATTATGCTTATATGATCGATAGAACGAGAATTACTATACTCATTACTCTTATTATTATCAATCTAACTCATATTATTAGCCATATTATGCTTATATGATCGATAGAACGACAATTACTATACTCACTACTCTTATTGTTATCAATCTGACTCATATTATTAGCCATATTATGCTAATATAATCGACAGAACGACAATTACTATACTTATTACACTTCCTATTATCAATCTAGCTCATATTACTAGCCATATTATGCTTATATGATCGATAGAACGACAATTACTATACTCATTACTCTTATTATTATCAATGGAACTCATATTATTAACCATATTATGCAGATATGATCGATAGAACGACAATTACTATACTTATTACTCTTATTATTATCAACCTAACTCATATTATTAGCCATATTATGCTTATATGATCGATAGAACGACAATTACTATACACATTACTCTTACTATTATCAATCTAACTCATATTATTAACCATATTATGCTAATATGATCGATAGGAGGTCAATTACTATACTTATTACACTCACTATTATCAATCTAACTCATATTATTAACCATATTATGCGGATATGATCCATAGCACGACATTTACTATACTTATTACTCTTATTATTATCAATCTAACTCATATTATTAGCCATATTATGTCTATATGATCGATAGAACGACAATTACTATACTCATTACTCTTATTATTATCAATCTAACTCATATTATTAGCCATATTATGCTTATATGAGCAATAGAACTACAATTACTATACTTATTACACTCCCTATTATCAATCTAACTCATATTATTAACCATATTATGCAGATATGATCGATAGAACGACAATTACTATACTTAGTACACTCACTGTTATCAATCTAACTCATATTATTAACCATATTATGCAAATTTGATCGATAGAACGACAATCACTATACTTATTACTCTTTATATTATCAACCTAGCTCATATTATTAGCCATATTATGCTTACATGATCGACAGAACGACAATTACTATACTTATTATTCTTATTTTTATCAACCTAACTCATATTATTAGCCATATTATGCTTAAATGATTGATAGAACGACAATTACTATACTTATTACTCTTATTATTATGAATCTAACTCATATTATAAACCATATTATGCAGATATGATCGATAGAACTACAATTACTATACTCATTATTCTTATTATTATCAATCTGACTCATATTATTAGCCATATTATGCCTATATGATCGATAGAACGAGAATTACTATACTCACTACTCTTAGTATTATCAATCTAACTCATATTATTAGCCATATTATGCTTATATGATCGATAGAACGACAATTACTATACTCACTACTCTTATTATTATCAATCTAACTCATATTATTAGCCGTATTATGCTAATATAATCGACAGAACGACAATTACTATACTCATTACTCTTATTATTATGAATCTAACTCATATTATTAACCATATTATGCAGATATGATAGATAGAACGACAATTATTATACTTATTACTCTTATTATTATCAATCTAACTCATATTATTAACCATATTATGCTAATATGATCGATAGAACGACAATTACTATACTCACTACTCTTATTGTTATCAATCCAACTCATATTATTAGCCATATTATGCTAATATAATCGACAGAACGACAATTACTATACTTATTACACTTACTATTATCAGACTAGCTCATATCACTAGCCATATTATGCTTATATTATCGATAGAACGACAATCACTATACTTATTACTCTTATTATTATCAACCTAGCTCATATTATTAGCCACATTATGCTTATATGATCGATAGAACGACAATTACTATACTCACTACTCTTATTATTATCAATCTAACTCATATTATTAGCCGTATTATGCTTATATGATCGATAGAACGACAATTACTATACACATTACTCTTACTATTATCAATCTAACTCATATTATTAACCATATTATGCTAATATGATCGATAGAACGATAATTACTATACTCACTACTCTTATTGTTATCAATCTAACTCATATTATTAACCATATTATGCTAATACAATCGACAGAACGACAACTACTATACTTATTACACTTCCTATTATCAATCTAGCTCATATTACTAGCCATATTATGCTTATATGATCGATAGAACGACAATTACTATACTTACTACTCTTATTGGTATCAATCTAACTCATATTATTAGCCATATTATGCTTATATGATCGATAGAACGACAATCACTATACTTATTACTCTTATTATTATCAACCTAGCTCATATTATTAGCCATATTATGCTTATATGGTCGATAGAACGACAATTACTATACTCATTACTCTTATTATTATCAATCTAACTCATATTATTAGCCATATTATGCTTATATGATCGATAGAACGAGAATTACTATACTCATTACTCTTATTATTATCAATCCAACTCATATTATTAGCCATATTATGCTTATATGATCGATAGAACGACAATCACTATACTTATTACGCTTATTATTATCAACCTAGCTCATATTATTAGCCATATTATGCTTATATGATCGATAGAACGACAATTACTATACTTATTACTCTTATTATTATCAATCTAACTCATATTATTAGCCATATTATGCTTATATGATCGATAGAACGAGAATTACTATACTCATTACTCTTATTATTCTCAATCTAACTCATATTATTAGCCATATTATGCTTATATGATCGATAGAACGACAATTACTATACTTATTACTCTTATTATTATGAATCTATCTCATATTATAAACCACATTATGCAGATATGATCGATAGAACTACAATTACTATACTCATTATTCTTATTATTATCAATCTGACTCATATTATTAGCCATATTATGCCTATATGATCGATAGAACGAGAATTACTATACTCACTACTCTTAGTATTATCAATCTAACTCATATTATTAGCCATATTATGCTTATATGATCGATAGAACGACAGTTACTATACTCACTACTCTTATTATTATCAATCTAACTCATATTATTAGCCGTATTATGCTAATATAATCGACAGAACGACAATTACTATACTCATTACTCTTATTATTATCAATCCAACTCATATTATTAGCCATATTATGCTTATATGATCGATAGAACGAGAATTACTATACTTATTACTCTTATTATTATCAATCTAACTCATATTATTAGCCATATTATGCTTATATGATCGATAGAACGACAATTACTATACTCACTACTCTTATTATTATCAATCCAACTCATATTATTAGCCATATTATGCTAACATATTCGACAGAACGACAATTACTACACTTATTACACTTACTGTTATCAATCTAGCTCATATTACATAGCCATATTATGCTTATATGATCGATAGAACGTCAATTACTATACTTACTACTCTTATTAGTATCAATCTAACTCATATTATTAGCCATATTATGCTTATATGATCGATAGAACGACAATCACTATACTTATTACTCTTATTATTATCAACCTAGCTCATATCATTAGCCATATTATGCTTATATGATCGATAGAACGACAATTACTATACTTATTACTCTTATTATTATCAATCTAACTCATATTATTAGCCATATTATGCTTATATGATCGATAGGACGAGAATTACTATACTCATTACTCTTATTATTATCAATCTAACTCATATTATTAGCCATATTATGCTTATATGATCGATAGAACGACAATCACTATACTTATTACTCTTATTATTATCAATCTAACTCATATTATTAGCCATATTATGCTTATATGATCGATAGAACGACAATTACTATACTCACTACTCTTATTATTATCAATCTAACTCATATTATTAGCCATATTATGCTAACATAATCGACAGAACGACAATTACTACACTTATTACACTTACTGTTATCAATGTAGCTCATATTACTAGCCATATTATGCTTATATGATCGATAGAACGTCAATTACTATACTTACAACTCTTATTAGTATCAATCTAACTCATATTATTAGCCATATTATGCTTATATGAGCAATAGAACTACAATTACTATACTTATTACACTCACTATTATCAATCTAACTCATATTATTAACCATATTATGCAGATATGATCGATAGCACGACATTTACTACACTTATTACTCTTATTATTATCAATCTAACTCATATTATTAGCCATATTATGCTTATATGATCGATAGAACGAGAATTACAATACTCATTACTCTTATTATTATCAATCTAACTCATATTATTAGCCATATTATGCTTATATGATCGATAGAACGACAATTACTGTAGTCACTACTCTTATTATTATCAATCTAACTCATATTATTAGCCATATTATGCTAACATAATCGACAGAACGACAATTACTACACTTATTACACTTACTGTTATCAATCTAGCTCATATTACTAGCCATATTATGCTTATATTATCGATAGAACGTCAGTTACTATACTTACTACTCTTATTAGTATCAATCTAACTCATATTATTAGCCATATTATGCTTATATGATCGATAGAACGAGAATTACTATACGCATTACTCTTATTATTATCAATCTAGCTCATATTATTAGCCATATTATGCTTATATGATCGATAGAACGACAATTACTATACTTATTACTCTTATTATTATCAATCTAACTCATATTATTAGCCATATTATGCTTATATGATCGATAGAACGAGAATTACTATACTCATTACTCTGATTATTATCAAACTAACTCATATTATTAGCCATATTATGCTTATATGATCGATAGAACGAGAATTACTATACACATTACTCTTACTATTATCAATCTAACTCATATTATTAACCATATTATGCTAATATGATCGATAGAACGACAATTACTATACTCACTACTCTTATTGTTATCAATCCAACTCATGTTATTAGCCATATTATGCTTATATGATCGATAGAACGACAATCACTATACTTATTACGCTTATTATTATCAACCTAGCTCATATTATTAGCCATATTATGCTTATATGATCGATAGAACGACAATTACTATACTTATTACTCTTATTATTATCAATCTAACTCATATTATTAGCCATATTATGCTTATATGATCGATAGAACGAGAATTACTATACTCATTACTCTTATTATTATCAATCTAACTCATATTATTAGCCATATTATGCTTATATGATCGATAGAACGACAATTACTATACTCACTACTCTTATTATTATCAATCTAACTCATATTATTAGCCATATTATGCTAACATAATCGACAGACCGACAATTACTACACTCATTACACTTACTGTTATCAATGTAGCTCATATTACTAGCCATATTATGCTTATATGATCGATAGAACGTCAATTACTATACTTACTACTCTTATTAGTATCAATCTAACTCATATTATTAGCCATATTATGCTTATATGAGCAATAGAACTACAATTACTATACTTATTACACTCACTATTATCAATCTAACTCATATTATTAACCATATTATGCAGATATGATCGATAGCACGACATTTACTACACTTATTACTCTTATTATTATCAATCTAACTCATATTATTAGCCATATTATGCTTATATGATCGATAGATCGAGAATTACTATACTCATTACTCTTATTATTATCAATCTAACTCATATTATTAGCCATATTATGCTTATATGATCGATAGAACGACAATTACTGTACTCACTACTCTTATTATTATCAATCTAACTCATATTATTAGCCGTATTATGCTAATATAATCGACAGAACGACAATTACTATACTCATTACTCTTATTATTATGAATCTAACTCATATTATTAACCATATTATGCAGATATGATAGATAGAACGACAATTATTATACTTATTACTCTTATTATTATCAATCTAACTCATATTATTAACCATATTATGCTAATATGATCGATAGAACGACAATTACTATACTCACTACTCTTATTGTTATCAATCCAACTCATATTATTAGCCATATTATGCTAATATAATCGACAGAACGACAATTACTATACTTATTACACTTACTATTATCAGACTAGCTCATATCACTAGCCATATTATGCTTATATTATCGATAGAACGACAATCACTATACTTATTACTCTTATTATTATCAACCTAGCTCATATTATTAGCCACATTATGCTTATATGATCGATAGAACGACAATTACTATACTCACTACTCTTATTATTATCAATCTAACTCATATTATTAGCCGTATTATGCTTATATGATCGATAGAACGACAATTACTATACACATTACTCTTACTATTATCAATCTAACTCATATTATTAACCATATTATGCTAATATGATCGATAGAACGATAATTACTATACTCACTACTCTTATTGTTATCAATCTAACTCATATTATTAACCATATTATGCTAATACAATCGACAGAACGACAACTACTATACTTATTACACTTCCTATTATCAATCTAGCTCATATTACTAGCCATATTATGCTTATATGATCGATAGAACGACAATTACTATACTTACTACTCTTATTGGTATCAATCTAACTCATATTATTAGCCATATTATGCTTATATGATCGATAGAACGACAATCACTATACTTATTACTCTTATTATTATCAACCTAGCTCATATTATTAGCCATATTATGCTTATATGGTCGATAGAACGACAATTACTATACTCATTACTCTTATTATTATCAATCTAACTCATATTATTAGCCATATTATGCTTATATGATCGATAGAACGAGAATTACTATACTCATTACTCTTATTATTATCAATCCAACTCATATTATTAGCCATATTATGCTTATATGATCGATAGAACGACAATCACTATACTTATTACGCTTATTATTATCAACCTAGCTCATATTATTAGCCATATTATGCTTATATGATCGATAGAACGACAATTACTATACTTATTACTCTTATTATTATCAATCTAACTCATATTATTAGCCATATTATGCTTATATGATCGATAGAACGAGAATTACTATACTCATTACTCTTATTATTCTCAATCTAACTCATATTATTAGCCATATTATGCTTATATGATCGATAGAACGACAATTACTATACTTATTACTCTTATTATTATGAATCTATCTCATATTATAAACCACATTATGCAGATATGATCGATAGAACTACAATTACTATACTCATTATTCTTATTATTATCAATCTGACTCATATTATTAGCCATATTATGCCTATATGATCGATAGAACGAGAATTACTATACTCACTACTCTTAGTATTATCAATCTAACTCATATTATTAGCCATATTATGCTTATATGATCGATAGAACGACAGTTACTATACTCACTACTCTTATTATTATCAATCTAACTCATATTATTAGCCGTATTATGCTAATATAATCGACAGAACGACAATTACTATACTCATTACTCTTATTATTATCAATCCAACTCATATTATTAGCCATATTATGCTTATATGATCGATAGAACGAGAATTACTATACTTATTACTCTTATTATTATCAATCTAACTCATATTATTAGCCATATTATGCTTATATGATCGATAGAACGACAATTACTATACTCACTACTCTTATTATTATCAATCCAACTCATATTATTAGCCATATTATGCTAACATATTCGACAGAACGACAATTACTACACTTATTACACTTACTGTTATCAATCTAGCTCATATTACATAGCCATATTATGCTTATATGATCGATAGAACGTCAATTACTATACTTACTACTCTTATTAGTATCAATCTAACTCATATTATTAGCCATATTATGCTTATATGATCGATAGAACGACAATCACTATACTTATTACTCTTATTATTATCAACCTAGCTCATATCATTAGCCATATTATGCTTATATGATCGATAGAACGACAATTACTATACTTATTACTCTTATTATTATCAATCTAACTCATATTATTAGCCATATTATGCTTATATGATCGATAGGACGAGAATTACTATACTCATTACTCTTATTATTATCAATCTAACTCATATTATTAGCCATATTATGCTTATATGATCGATAGAACGACAATCACTATACTTATTACTCTTATTATTATCAATCTAACTCATATTATTAGCCATATTATGCTTATATGATCGATAGAACGAGAATTACTATACTCATTACTCTTATTATTATCAATCTAACTCATATTATTAGCCATATTATGCTTATATGATCGATAGAACGACAATTACTATACTCACTACTCTTATTATTATCAATCTAACTCATATTATAAGCCATATTATGCTAACATAATCGACAGAACGACAATTACTACACTTATTACACTTACTGTTATCAATGTAGCTCATATTACTAGCCATATTATGCTTATATGATCGATAGAACGTCAATTACTATACTTACTACTCTTATTAGTATCAATCTAACTCATATTATTAGCCATATTATGCTTATATGAGCAATAGAACTACAATTACTATACTTATTACACTCACTATTATCAATCTAACTCATATTATTAACCATATTATGCAGATATGATCGATAGCACGACATTTACTACACTTATTACTCTTATTATTATCAATCTAACTCATATTATTAGCCATATTATGCTTATATGATCGATAGAACGAGAATTACAATACTCATTACTCTTATTATTATCAATCTAACTCATATTATTAGCCATATTATGCTTATATGATCGATAGAACGACAATTACTGTAGTCACTACTCTTATTATTATCAATCTAACTCATATTATTAGCCATATTATGCTAACATAATCGACAGAACGACAATTACTACACTTATTACACTTACTGTTATCAATCTAGCTCATATTACTAGCCATATTATGCTTATATTATCGATAGAACGTCAGTTACTATACTTACTACTCTTATTAGTATCAATCTAACTCATATTATTAGCCATATTATGCTTATATGATCGATAGAACGAGAATTACTATACTCATTACTCTTATTATTATCAATCTAGCTCATATTATTAGCCATATTATGCTTATATGATCGATAGAACGACAATTACTATACTTATTACTCCTATTATTATCAATCTAACTCATATTATTAGCCATATTATGCTTATATGATCGATAGAACGAGAATTACTATACTCATTACTCTGATTATTATCAAACTAACTCATATTATTAGCCATATTATGCTTATATGATCGATAGAACGAGAATTACTATACACATTACTCTTACTATTATCAATCTAACTCATATTATTAACCATATTATGCTAATATGATCGATAGAACGACAATTACTATACTCACTACTCTTATTGTTATCAATCCAACTCATGTTATTAGCCATATTATGCTTATATGATCGATAGAACGACAATCACTATACTTATTACGCTTATTATTATCAACCTAGCTCATATTATTAGCCATATTATGCTTATATGATCGATAGAACGACAATTACTATACTTATTACTCTTATTATTATCAATCTAACTCATATTATTAGCCATATTATGCTTATATGATCGATAGAACGAGAATTACTATACTCATTACTCTTATTATTATCAATCTAACTCATATTATTAGCCATATTATGCTTATATGATCGATAGAACGACAATTACTATACTCACTACTCTTATTATTATCAATCTAACTCATATTATTAGCCATATTATGCTAACATAATCGACAGACCGACAATTACTACACTCATTACACTTACTGTTATCAATGTAGCTCATATTACTAGCCATATTATGCTTATATGATCGATAGAACGTCAATTACTATACTTACTACTCTTATTAGTATCAATCTAACTCATATTATTAGCCATATTATGCTTATATGAGCAATAGAACTACAATTACTATACTTATTACACTCACTATTATCAATCTAACTCATATTATTAACCATATTATGCAGATATGATCGATAGCACGACATTTACTACACTTATTACTCTTATTATTATCAATCTAACTCATATTATTAGCCATATTATGCTTATATGATCGATAGAACGAGAATTACAATACTCATTACTCTTATTATTATCAATCTAACTCATATTATTAGCCATATTATGCTTATATGATCGATAGAACGACAATTACTGTACTCACTACTCTTATTGTTATCAATCTAACTCATATTATTAGCCATATTATGCTAACATAATCGACAGAACGACAATTACTACACTTATTACACTTACTGTTATCAATCTAGCTCATATTACTAGCCATATTATGCTTATATTATCGATAGAACGTCAGTTACTATACTTACTACTCTTATTAGTATCAATCTAACTCATATTATTAGCCATATTATGCTTATATGATCGATAGAACGAGAATTACTATACTCATTACTCTTATTATTATCAATCTAGCTCATATTATTAGCCATATTATGCTTATATGATCGATAGAACGACAATTACTATACTTATTACTCCTATTATTATCAATCTAACTCATATTATTAGCCATATTATGCTTATATGATCGATAGAACGAGAATTACTATACTCATTACTCTGATTATTATCAAACTAACTCATATTATTAGCCATATTATGCTTATATGATCGATAGAACGAGAATTACTATACACATTACTCTTACTATTATCAATCTAACTCATATTATTAACCATATTATGCTAATATGATCGATAGAACGACAATTACTATACTCACTACTCTTATTGTTATCAATCCAACTCATGTTATTAGCCATATTATGCTTATATGATCGATAGAACGACAATCACTATACTTATTACGCTTATTATTATCAACCTAGCTCATATTATTAGCCATATTATGCTTATATGATCGATAGAACGACAATTACTATACTTATTACTCTTATTATTATCAATCTAACTCATATTATTAGCCATATTATGCTTATATGATCGATAGAACGAGAATTACTATACTCATTACTCTTATTATTATCAATCTAACTCATATTATTAGCCATATTATGCTTATATGATCGATAGAACGACAATTACTATACTCACTACTCTTATTATTATCAATCTAACTCATATTATTAGCCATATTATGCTAACATAATCGACAGACCGACAATTACTACACTCATTACACTTACTGTTATCAATGTAGCTCATATTACTAGCCATATTATGCTTATATGATCGATAGAACGTTAATTACTATACTTACTACTCTTATTAGTATCAATCTAACTCATATTATTAGCCATATTATGCTTATATGAGCAATAGAACTACAATTACTATACTTATTACACTCACTATTATCAATCTAACTCATATTATTAACCATATTATGCAGATATGATCGATAGCACGACATTTACTACACTTATTACTCTTATTATTATCAATCTAACTCATATTATTAGCCATATTATGCTTATATGATCGATAGAACGAGAATTACTATACTCATTACTCTTATTATTATCAATCTAACTCATATTATTAGCCATATTATGCTTATATGATCGATAGAACGACAATTACTCTACTCACTACTCTTATTATTATCAATCTAACTCATATTATTAGCCATATTATGCTAACATAATCGACAGAACGACAATTACTACACTTATTACACTTACTGTTATCAATCTAGCTCATATTACTAGCCATATTATGCTTATATTATCGATAGAACGTCAGTTACTATACTTACTACTCTTATTAGTATCAATCTAACTCATATTATTAGCCATATTATGCTTATATGAGCAATAGAACTACAATTACTATACTTATTACACTCACTATTATCAATCTAACTCATATTATTAACGATATTATGCAGATATGATCGATAGCACGACATTTACTATACTTATTACTCTTATTATTATCAATCTAACTCATATTATTAGCCATATTATGCTTATATGATCGATAGAACGAGAATTACTATACTCATTACTCTTATTATTATCAATCTAACTCATATTATTAGCCATATTATGCTTATATGATCGATAGAACGACAATTACTGTACTCACTACTCTTATTATTATCAATCTAACTCATATTATTAGCCATATTATGCTAACATAATCGACAGAACGACAATTACTACACTTATTACACTTACTGTTATCAATCTAGCTCATATTACTAGCCATATTATGCTTATATTATCGATAGAACGTCAGTTACTATACTTACTACTCTTATTAGTATCAATCTAACTCATATTATTAGCCATATTATGCTTATATGAGCAATAGAACTACAATTACTATACTTATTACACTCACTATTATCAATCTAACCCATATTATTAACCATATTATGCAGATATGATCGATAGCACGACATTTACTATACTTATTACTCTTATTATTATCAATCTAACTCATATTATTAGCCATATTATGCTTATATGATCGATAGAACGAGAATTACTATACTCATTACTCTTATTATTATCAATCTAACTCATATTATTAGCCATATTATGCTTATATGATCGATAGAACGACAATTACTATACTCACTACTCTTATTGTTATCAATCTAACTCATATTATTAGCCATATTATGCTAATATAATCGACAGAACGACAATTACTATACTTATTACACTTCCTATTATCAATCTAGCTCATATTACTAGCCATATTATGCTTATATGATCGATAGAACGACAATTACTATACTCATTACTCTTATTATTATCAATGGAACTCATATTATTAACCATATTATGCAGATATGATCGATAGAACGACAATTACTATACTTATTACTCTTATTATTATCAACCTAACTCATATTATTAGCCATATTATGCTTATATGATCGATAGAACGACAATTACTATACACATTACTCTTACTATTATCAATCTAACTCATATTATTAACCATATTATGCTAATATGATCGATAGGAGGTCAATTACTATACTTATTACACTCACTATTATCAATCTAACTCATATTATTAACCATATTATGCGGATATGATCCATAGCACGACATTTACTATACTTATTACTCTTATTATTATCAATCTAACTCATATTATTAGCCATATTATGTCTATATGATCGATAGAACGACAATTACTATACTCATTACTCTTATTATTATCAATCTAACTCATATTATTAGCCATATTATGCTTATATGAGCAATAGAACTACAATTACTATACTTATTACACTCCCTATTATCAATCTAACTCATATTATTAACCATATTATGCAGATATGATCGATAGAACGACAATTACTATACTTAGTACACTCACTGTTATCAATCTAACTCATATTATTAACCATATTATGCAAATTTGATCGATAGAACGACAATCACTATACTTATTACTCTTATTATTATCAACCTAGCTCATATTATTAGCCATATTATGCTTACATGATCGACAGAACGACAATTACTATACTTATTATTCTTATTTTTATCAACCTAACTCATATTATTAGCCATATTATGCTTAAATGATTGATAGAACGACAATTACTATACTTATTACTCTTATTATTATGAATCTAACTCATATTATAAACCATATTATGCAGATATGATCGATAGAACTACAATTACTATACTCATTATTCTTATTATTATCAATCTGACTCATATTATTACCCATATTATGCCTATATGATCGATAGAACGAGAATTACTATACTCACTACTCTTAGTATTATCAATCTAACTCATATTATTAGCCATATTATGCTTATATGATCGATAGAACGACAATTACTATACTCACTACTCTTATTATTATCAATCTAACTCATATTATTAGCCGTATTATGCTAATATAATCGACAGAACGACAATTACTATACTCATTACTCTTATTATTATGAATCTAACTCATATTATTAACCATAT
The DNA here is from genome assembly GCF_050947335.1 of Megachile rotundata. Lineage (NCBI taxonomy): Eukaryota > Metazoa > Arthropoda > Insecta > Hymenoptera > Megachilidae > Megachile > Megachile rotundata. The sequence goes on along the minus strand of NW_027473468.1, from coordinate 7,579 downwards.
TATGCAGATATGATAGATAGAACGACAATTATTATACTTATTACTCTTATTATTATCAATCTAACTCATATTATTAACCATATTATGCTAATATGATCGATAGAACGACAATTACTATACTCACTACTCTTATTGTTATCAATCCAACTCATATTATTAGCCATATTATGCTAATATAATCGACAGAACGACAATTACTATACTTATTACACTTACTATTATCAGACTAGCTCATATCACTAGCCATATTATGCTTATATTATCGATAGAACGACAATCACTATACTTATTACTCTTATTATTATCAACCTAGCTCATATTATTAGCCATATTATGCTTATACGATCGATAGAGCGACAATTACTATACTTATTACTCCTATTATTATCAATCTAACTCATATTATTAGCCATATTATGCTTATATGATCGATAGAACGAGAATTACTATACTCATTACTCTTATTATTATCAATCTAACTCATATTATTAGCCATATTATGCTTATATGATCGATAGAACGACAATTACTATACACATTACTCTTACTATTATCAATCTAACTCATATTATTAACCATATTATGCTAATATGATCGATAGAACGACAATTACTATACTCACTACTCTTATTGTTATCAATCTAACTCATATTATTAGCCATATTATGCTAATATAATCGACAGAACGACAACTACTATACTTATTACACTTCCTATTATCAATCTAGCTCATATTACTAGCCATATTATGCTTATATGATCGATAGAACGACAATTACTATACTTACTACTCTTATTGGTATCAATCTAACTCATATTATTAGCCATATTATGCTTATATGATCGATAGAACGACAATTACTATACTTATTGCTCTTATTATTATCAATCTAACTCATATTATTAGCCATATTATGCTTATATGATCGATAGAACGACAATTACTATACACATTACTCTTACTATTATCAATCTAACTCATATTATTAACCATATTATGCTAATATGATCGATAGGAGGTCAATTACTATACTTATTACACTCACTATTATCAATCTAACTCATATTATTAACCATATTATGCGGATATGATCCATAGCACGACATTTACTATACTTATTACTCTTATTATTATCAATCTAACTCATATTATTAGCCATATTATGCCTATATGATCGATAGAACGACAATTACTATACTCATTACTCTTATTATTATCAATCTAACTCATATTATTAGCCATATTATGCTTATATGAGCAATAGAACTACAATTACTATACTTATTACACTCACTATTATCAATCTAACTCATATTATTAACCATATTATGCAGATATAATCGATAGAACGACAATTACTATACTTAGTACACTCACTGTTATCAATCTAACTCATATTATTAACCATATTATGCAAATTTGATCGATAGAACGACAATCACTATACTTATTACTCTTATTATTATCAACCTAGCTCATATTATTAGTCATATTATGCTTACATGATCGACAGAACGACAATTACTATACTTACTATTCTTATTTTTATCAACCTAACTCATATTATTAGCCATATTATGCTTAAATGATTGATAGAACGACAATTACTATACTTATTACTCTTATTATTATGAATCTATCTCATATTATAAACCACATTATGCAGATATGATCGATAGAACTACAATTACTATACTCATTATTCTTATTATTATCAATCTGACTCATATTATTAGCCATATTATGCCTATATGATCGATAGAACGAGAATTACTATACTCACTACTCTTAGTATTATCAATCTAACTCATATTATTAGCCATATTATGCTTATATGATCGATAGAACGACAATTACTATACTCACTACTCTTATTATTATCAATCTAACTCATATTATTAGCAGTATTATGCTAATATAATCGACAGAACGACAATTACTATACTTACTATACTTACTATTATCAATCTAGCTCATATTACTAGCCATATTATGCTTATATGATCGATAGAACGACAATTACTATACTTATTGCTCTTATTATTATCAATCTAACTCATATTATTAGCCATATTATGCTTATATGATCGATAGAACGACAATTACTATACACATTACTCTTACTATTATCAATCTAACTCATATTATTAACCATATTATGCTAATAAGATCGATAGGAGGTCAATTACTATACTCATTACACTCACTATTATCAATCTAACTCATATTATTAACCATATTATGCGGATATGATCCATAGCACGACATTTACTATACTTATTACTCTTATTATTATCAATCTAACTCATATTATTAGCCATATTATGCCTATATGATCGATAGAACGACAATTACTATACTCATTACTCTTATTATTATCAATCTAACTCATATTATTAGCCATATTATGCTTATATGAGCAATAGAACTACAATTACTATACTTATTACACTCACTATTATCAATCTAACTCATATTATTAACCATATTATGCAAATTTGATCGATAGAACGACAATCACTATACTTATTACTCTTATTATTATCAACCTAGCTCATATTATTAGCCATATTATGCTTACATGATCGACAGAACGACAATTACTATACTTATTATTCTTATTTTTATCAACCTAACTCATATTATTAGCCATATTATGCTTAAATGATTGATAGAACGACAATTACTATACTTATTACTCTTATTATTATGAATCTATCTCATATTATAAACCACATTATGCAGATATGATCGATAGAACTACAATTACTATACTCATTATTCTTATTATTATCAATCTGACTCATATTATTAGCCATATTATGCCTATATGATCGATAGAACGAGAATTACTATACTCACTACTCTTAGTATTATCAATCTAACTCATATTATTAGCCATATTATGCTTATATGATCGATAGAACGACAATTACTATACTCACTACTCTTATTATTATCAATCTAACTCATATTATTAGCCGTATTATGCTAATATAATAGACAGAACGACAATTACTATAACTCTTACTCTTATTATTATCAGTCTAACTCATATTATTAACCATATTATGCAGATATGATAGATAGAACGACAATTATTATACTTATTACTCTTATTATTATCAATCTAACTCATATTATTAGCCATATTATGCTTATATGATCGATAGAACGACAATTACTACACTTATTACTCCTATTATTATCAATCTAACTCATATTATTAGCCATATTATGCTTATATGATCGATGGAACGAGAATTACTATACTCATTACTCTTATTATTATCAATCTAACTCATATTATTAGCCATATTATGCTTATATGATCGATAGAACGACAATTACTATACTCACTACTCTTATTATTATCAATCCAACTCATATTATTAGCCATATTATGCTAACATAATCGACAGAACGACAATTACTATACTCATTACTCTTATTATTATCAATCGAACTCATATTATTAACCACATTATGCGGATATGATCGATAGAACGACAATTACTATACTTATTACTCTTATTATTATCAATCTAACTCATATTATTAGCCATATTATGCTTATATGATCGATAGAACGACAATTACTATACACATTACTCTTATTATTATCAATCTAACTCATATTATTAACCATATTATACTAATATGATCGATAGGAGGTCAATTACTATACATATTACACTCACTATTATCAATCTAACTCATATTATTAACCATATTATGCAGATATGATCGATAGCACGACATTTACTATACTTATTACTCTTATTATTATCAATCTAACTCATATTATTAGCCATATTATGCCTATATGATCGATAGAACGACAATTATTATACTTATTACTCTTATTATTATCAATCTAACTCATATTATTAACCATATTATGCCAATATGATCGATAGAACGACAATTACTATACTCACTACTCTTATTGTTATCAATCCAACTCATATTATTAGCCATATTATGCTAATATAATCGACAGAACGACAATTACTATACTTATTACGCTTACTATTATCAGACTAGCTCATATCACTAGCCATATTATGCTTATATGATCGATAGAACGACAATCACTATACTTATTACTCTTATTATTATCAACCTAGCTCATATTATTAGCCATATTATGCTTATATGATCGATAGAACGACAATTACTACACTTATTACTCCTATTATTATCAATCTAACTCATATTATTAGCCATATTATGCTTATATGATCGATAGAACGAGAATTACTATACTCATTACTCTTATTATTATCAATCTAACTCATATTATTAGCCATATTATGCTTATATGATCGATAGAACGACAATTACTATACTCACTACTCTTATTATTATCAATCCAACTCATATTATTAGCCATATTATGCTAACATAATCGACAGAACGACAATTACTATACTCATTACTCTTATTATTATCAATCGAACTCATATTATTAACCACATTATGCGGATATGATCGATAGAACGACAATTACTATACTTATTACTCTTATTATTATCAATCTAACTCATATTATTAACCATATTATGCAGATATGATAGATAGAACGACAATTATTATACTTATTACTCTTATTATTATCTATCTAACTCATATTATTAACCATATTATGCTAATATGATCGATAGAACGACAATTACTATACTCACTACTCTTATTGTTATCAATCCAACTCATATTATTAGCCATATTATGCTAATATAATCGACAGAACGACAATTACTATACTTATTACACTTACTGTTATCAATCTAGCTCATATTACTAGCCATATTATGCTTATATGATCGATAGAACGTCAATTACTATACCCACTACTCTTATTAGTATCAAACTAACTCATATTATTAGCCATATTATGCTTATATGATCGATAGAACGACAATCACTATACCTATTACTCTTATTATTTTCAACCTAGCTCATATTATTAGCCATATTATGCTTATATGATCGATAGAACGACAATTACTATACTTACTACACTTACTATTATCAATCTAGCTCATATTACTAGCCATATTATGCTTATATGATCGATAGAACGTCAATTTCTATACATACTACTCTTATTAGTATCAATCTAAGTCATATTATTAGCCATATTATGCTTATATGATCGATAGAACGACAATCACTATACTTATTACTCTTATTATTATCAACCTAGCTCATATTATTAGCCATATTATGCTTATATGATCGATAGAACGACAATTACTATACTTATTACTCTTATTTTTATCAACCTAACTCATATTATTAGCCATATTATGCTTATATGATCGATAGAACGATAATTACTATACTTATTACTCTCAGTATTATGAAAATAACTCATATTATTAGCCATATTATGCTTAAATGATCGATAGAACGAAAATTACTATACTTTTTACTCTTTTTATTATCAATCTAACTCATATTATTAGCCATATTATGCTTATATGATCGATAGAACGACAATTTCTATACTCATTACTCTTATTATTATCAATCTAACTCATATTAGTAACCATATTATGCAGATACGATAGATAGAACGACAATTACTATACTTATTACTCTTATTATTATCAATCTAACTCATATTATTAACTATATTATGCTAATATGATCGATAGAACGACAATTACTATACTCACTACTCTTATTGTTATCAATCCAACTCATGTTATTAGCCATATTATGCTTATATGATCGATAGAACGACAATTACTATACTTATTACTCTTATTATTATCAATCTAACTCATATTATTAGCCATATTATGCTTATATGATCGATAGAACGACAATTACTATACACATTACTCTTACTATTATCAATCTAACTCATATTATTAACCATATTATGCTAATATGATCGATAGGAGGTCAATTACTTTACTTATTACACTCACTATTAGCAATCTAACTCATATTATTAACCATATTATGCAGATATGATCGATAGCACGACATTTACTATACTTATTACTCTTATTATTATCAATCTAACTCATATTATTAGCCATATTATGCCTATATGATCGATAGAACGACAATTACTATACTCATTACTCTTATTATTATCAATCTAACTCATATTATTAGCCATATTATGCTTATATGATCGATAGAACGAGAATTACTATACTTATTACTCTTATTATTATCAATCTAACTCATATTATTAGCCATATTATGCTTATATGATCGATAGAACGACAATTACTATACTCACTACTCTTATTATTATCAATCCAACTCATATTATTAGCCATATTATGCTAACATAATCGACAGAACGACAATTACTACACATATTACACTTACTGTTATCAATCTAGCTCATATTACTGGCCATATTATGCTAATATAATCGACAGAACGACAATTACTATACTCATTACTCTTATTATTATCAATCTAACTCATATTATTAGCCGTATTATGCTAATATAATCGACAGAACGACAATTACTATACTCATTACTCTTATTATTATCAATCGAACTCATATTATTAACCACATTATGCGGATATGATCGATAGAACGACAATTACTATACTTATTACTCTTATTATTATCAATCTAACTCATATTATTAACCATATTATGCAGATATGATAGATAGAACGACAATTATTATACTTATTACTCTTATTATTATCTATCTAACTCATATTATTAACCATATTATGCTAATATGATCGATAGAACGACAATTACTATACTCACTACTCTTATTGTTATCAATCCAACTCATATTATTAGCCATATTATGCTAATATAATCGACAGAACGACAATTACTATACTTATTACACTTACTGTTATCAATCTAGCTCATATTACTAGCCATATTATGCTTATATGATCGATAGAACGTCAATTACTATACCTACTACTCTTATTAGTATCAAACTAACTCATATTATTAGCCATATTATGCTTATATGATCGATAGAACGACAATCACTATACCTATTACTCTTATTATTTTCAACCTAGCTCATATTATTAGCCATATTATGCTTATATGATCGATAGAACGACAATTACTATACTTACTACACTTACTATTATCAATCTAGCTCATATTACTAGCCATATTATGCTTATATGATCGATAGAACGTCAATTTCTATACATACTACTCTTATTAGTATCAATCTAAGTCATATTATTAGCCATATTATGCTTATATGATCGATAGAACGACAATCACTATACTTATTACTCTTATTATTATCAACCTAGCTCATATTATTAGCCATATTATGCTTATATGATCGATAGAACGACAATTACTATACTTATTACTCTTATTTTTATCAACCTAACTCATATTATTAGCCATATTATGCTTATATGATCGATAGAACGATAATTACTATACTTATTACTCTCAGTATTATGAAAATAACTCATATTATTAGCCATATTATGCTTAAATGATCGATAGAACGAAAATTACTATACTTTTTACTCTTTTTATTATCAATCTAACTCATATTATTAGCCATATTATGCTTATATGATCGATAGAACGAC
>NW_027473466.1:257830-303370 GCF_050947335.1 Megachile rotundata | reverse complement strand
TCGATCATATAAGCATAATATGGCTAATAATATGAGTTAGATTGATAATAATAAGAGTAGTAAGTATAGTAATTGTCGTTCTATCGATCATATAAGCATAATATGGCTAATAATATGAGTTAGATTGATAATAATAAGAGTAATGAGTATAGTAATTGCCGTACGATCGATCATATCTGCATAATATGGCTAATAATATGAGCTAGATTGATAATAATAAGAGCAATAAGTATAGTAATTGTCGTTCTATCGATCATATCTGCATAATAAGGTTAATAATATGAGTTAGATTGATAAAAGTGAGTGTAATAAGTGTAGTAATTGTCGTTCTATCGATCATGTAAGCATAATATGGCTAATAATATGAGCTAGATTGATAATAATAAGAGCAATAAGTATAGTAATTGTCGTTCTATCGATCATATCTGCATAATATGGTGAATAATATGAGTTAGATTGATAATAGTGAGTGTAATATGTGTAGTAATTGTCGTTCTATCGATCATGTAAGCATAATATGGCTGATAATATGAGTTACATTGATAATAATAAGAGTAATTAGTATAGTAATGGTCGTTCTATCGATCATATCTGCATAATATGGTTAATAATATGAGTTAGATTGATAATAGCGAGTGTAATAAGTATAGTAATTGTCGTTCTATCGATCATATAAGCATAATATGGCTAATAATATGAGTTAGATTGATAATAATAAGAGTAATAAGTATAGTAATTGTCGTTCTATCGATCATATAAGCATAATATGGCTAATAATTTGAGTTAGATTGATAATGATAAGAGTAGTAAGTATAGTAATTGTCGTTCTATCGGTCATATAACCATAATATGGCTTAATAATATGAGTTAGATTGATAATAATAAGAGTAATAAGCATAGTATTTGTCGTTCTATCGATCATATAAGCATAATATGACTAATAATATGAGTTAGATTGATAACAGTGAGTGTAATAAGTATAGTAATTGTCGTTCTATCGCACGTTATGCATAATATGGCTAAAAATATGAGTTAGATTGATAATAGTGTGTTTAATAAGTATAGTAATTGTCGTTCTATCGATCATATAAGCATAATATGGGTAATAATATGAGTTAGATTGATAATAATAAGAGTAAAGTGTATAGTAATTGTCGTTCTGTCGATCATATAAGCACAATATGGTTAATAATATGAGTTAGATTGATAATAATAGGAGTAATAAGTATAGTAATTGTCGTTCTATCGACCATATAAGCATAATATGGCTAATAATATGAGTTAGATTGATAATAATGAGAGTAATGAGTATAGTAATTGTCGTACTATCGATCATATCTTCCATAATATGGCTAATAATATGAGCTAGATTGATAATAATAAGAGTAATAAGTATAGTAACTGTCGTCCTATCGATCATATAGCATAATATGGCTAATAATATGAGTTAGATTGATAATAATAAGATTAATAAGTATAATAATTGTCGTTCTATCGATCATATAAGCATAATATGGCTAATAATATGAGTTAGATTGATAATAATAAGAGTAGTAAGTATAGTAATTGTCGTTCTATCGATCATATAAGCATAATATGGCTGATAATATGAGTTACACTGATAATAATAAGAGTAATTAGTATAGTAATGGTCGTTCTATCGATCATATCTGCATAATATGGTTAATAATATGAGTTAGATTGATAATAGCGAGTGTAATAAGTATAGTAATTGTCGCTCTATCGATCATATAAGCATAATATGGCTAATATTATGAGTTAGATTGATAATAATAAGAGTAATAAGTATAGTAATTGTCGTTCTATCGATCATATAAGCATAATATGGCTAATAATTTGAGTTAGATTGATAATATAAGAGTAATAAGTATAGTAATTGTCGTTCTATCGATCACATCTGCTTAATATGGTTAATAATATGAGTTAGATTGATAATAGTGAGTGTAATGAGTATAGTAATTGTCGTTATATCGATCATATAAGCATAATATGGCTAATCATATGAGTTAGATTGATAATGATAAGAGTAGTAATTATAGTAATTGTCGTTCTATCGATCATATCTCCATAATATGGTTAGTAATATGAGTTAGATTGATAATAGTGAGTGTAATAAGTTTAGTAATTGTCGTTCTATCGATCATATACGCATAATATGGCTAATAATATGAGTTAGATTGATAATAATAAGAGTAGTAAGTATAGTAATTGTCGTTCTATCGATCATATAAGCATAATATGGCTAATAATATGAGTTAGATTGATAATAATAAGAGTAGTAAGTATAGTAATTGTCGTTCTATCGATCATATAAGCATAATATGGCTAATAATATGAGTTAGATTGATAATAATAAGAGTAATGAGTATAGTAATTGCCGTACGATCGATCATATCTGCATAATATGGCTAATAATATGAGCTAGATTGATAATAATAAGAGCAATAAGTATAGTAATTGTCGTTCTATCGATCATATCTGCATAATAAGGTTAATAATATGAGTTAGATTGATAAAAGTGAGTGTAATAAGTGTAGTAATTGTCGTTCTATCGATCATATAAGCATAATATGGCTAATAATATGAGCTAGATTGATAATAATAAGAGCAATAAGTATAGTAATTGTCGTTCTATCGATCATATCTGCATAATATGGTGAATAATATGAGTTAGATTGATAATAGTGAGTGTAATATGTGTAGTAATTGTCGTTCTATCGATCATATAAGCATAATATGGCTGATAATATGAGTTACATTGATAATAATAAGAGTAATTAGTATAGTAATGGTCGATCTATCGATCATATCTGCATAATATGGTTAATAATATGAGTTAGATTGATAATAGCGAGTGTAATAAGTATAGTAATTGTCGTTCTATCGATCATATAAGCATAATATGGCTAATAATATGAGTTAGATTGATAATAATAAGAGTAATAAGTATAGTAATTGTCGTTCTATCGATCACATCTGCTTAATATGGTTAATAATATGAGTTAGATTGATAATAGTGAGTGTAATGAGTATAGTAATTGTCGTTATATCGATCATATAAGCATAATATGGCTAATCATATGAGTTAGATTGATAATGATAAGAGTAGTAATTATAGTAATTGTCGTTCTATCGATCATATCTCCATAATATGGTTAGTAATATGAGTTAGATTGATAATAGTGAGTGTAATAAGTTTAGTAATTGTCGTTCTATCGATCATATAAGCATAATATGGCTAATAATATGAGTTAGATTGATAATAATAAGAGTAGTAAGTATAGTAATTGTCGTTCTATCGATCATATAAGCATAATATGGCTAATAATATGAGTTAGATTGATAATAATAAGAGTAGTAAGTATAGTAATTGTCGTTCTATCGATCATATAAGCATAATATGGCTAATAATATGAGTTAGATTGATAATAATAAGAGTAATGAGTATAGTAATTGCCGTACGATCGATCATATCTGCATAATATGGCTAATAATATGAGCTAGATTGATAATAATAAGAGCAATAAGTATAGTAATTGTCGTTCTATCGATCATATCTGCATAATAAGGTTAATAATATGAGTTAGATTGATAAAAGTGAGTGTAATAAGTGTAGTAATTGTCGTTCTATCGATCATATAAGCATAATATGGCTAATAATATGAGCTAGATTGATAATAATAAGAGCAATAAGTATAGTAATTGTCGTTCTATCGATCATATCTGCATAATATGGTGAATAATATGAGTTAGATTGATAATAGTGAGTGTAATATGTGTAGTAATTGTCGTTCTATCGATCATATAAGCATAATATGGCTGATAATATGAGTTACATTGATAATAATAAGAGTAATTAGTATAGTAATGGTCGTTCTATCGATCATATCTGCATAATATGGTTAATAATATGAGTTAGATTGATAATAGCGAGTGTAATAAGTATAGTAATTGTCGTTCTATCGATCATATAAGCATAATATGGCTAATAATATGAGTTAGATTGATAATAATAAGAGTAATAAGTATAGTAATTGTCGTTCTATCGATCATATAAGCATAATATGGCTAATAATTTGAGTTAGATTGATAATATAAGAGTAATAAGTACAGTAATTGTCGTTCTATCGATCACATCTGCTTAATATGGTTAATAGTATGAGTTGGATTGATAACAGTGGGTGTAATAAGTATAGTAAATGTCGTTCTATCGATCATATCTGCATAATATGGTTAATAATATGAGTTAGATTGATAATAGTGAGTGTAATAAGTATAGTAGTTGTCGTTCTATCGATCATATAAGCATAATATGGCTAATAATTTGAGTTAGATTGATAATGATAAGAGTAGTAAGTATAGTAATTGTCGTTCTATCGGTCATATAACCATAATATGGCTTAATAATATGAGTTAGATTGATAATAATAAGAGTAATAAGCATAGTATTTGTCGTTCTATCGATCATATAAGCATAATATGACTAATAATATGAGTTAGATTGATAACAGTGAGTGTAATAAGTATAGTAATTGTCGTTCTATCGATCATATAAGCATAATATGGGTAATAATATGAGTTAGATTGATAATAATAAGAGTAAAGTGTATAGTAATTGTCGTTCTGTCGATCATATAAGCACAATATGGTTAATAATATGAGTTAGATTGATAATAATAGGAGTAATAAGTATAGTAATTGTCGTTCTATCGACCATATAAGCATAATATGGCTAATAATATGAGTTAGATTGATAATAATGAGAGTAATGAGTATAGTAATTGTCGTACTATCGATCATATCTGCATAATATGGCTAATAATATGAGCTAGATTGATAATAATAAGAGTAATAAGTATAGTAACTGTCGTCCTATCGATCATATAGCATAATATGGCTAATAATATGAGTTAGATTGATAATAATAAGATTAATAAGTATAATAATTGTCGTTCTATCGATCATATAAGCATAATATGGCTAATAATATGAGTTAGATTGATAATAATAAGAGTAGTAAGTATAGTAATTGTCGTTCTATCGATCATATAAGCATAATATGGCTGATAATATGAGTTACACTGATAATAATAAGAGTAATTAGTATAGTAATGGTCGTTCTATCGATCATATCTGCATAATATGGTTAATAATATGAGTTAGATTGATAATAGCGAGTGTAATAAGTATAGTAATTGTCGCTCTATCGATCATATAAGCATAATATGGCTAATATTATGAGTTAGATTGATAATAATAAGAGTAATAAGTATAGTAATTGTCGTTCTATCGATCATATAAGCATAATATGGCTAATAATTTGAGTTAGATTGATAATATAAGAGTAATAAGTATAGTAATTGTCGTTCTATCGATCACATCTGCTTAATATGGTTAATAATATGAGTTAGATTGATAAAAGTGAGTGTAATAAGTGTAGTAATTGTCGTTCTATCGATCATATAAGCATAATATGGCTAATAATATGAGCTAGATTGATAATAATAAGAGCAATAAGTATAGTAATTGTCGTTCTATCGATCATATCTGCATAATATGGTGAATAATATGAGTTAGATTGATAATAGTGAGTGTAATATGTGTAGTAATTGTCGTTCTATCGATCATATAAGCATAATATGGCTGATAATATGAGTTACATTGATAATAATAAGAGTAATTAGTATAGTAATGGTCGTTCTATCGATCATATCTGCATAATATGGTTAATAATATGAGTTAGATTGATAATAGCGAGTGTAATAAGTATAGTAATTGTCGTTCTATCGATCATATAAGCATAATATGGCTAATAATATGAGTTAGATTGATAATAATAAGAGTAATAAGTATAGTAATTGTCGTTCTATCGATCATATAAGCATAATATGGCTAATAATTTGAGTTAGATTGATAATATAAGAGTAATAAGTACAGTAATTGTCGTTCTATCGATCACATCTGCTTAATATGGTTAATAGTATGAGTTGGATTGATAACAGTGGGTGTAATAAGTATAGTAAATGTCGTTCTATCGATCATATCTGCATAATATGGTTAATAATATGAGTTAGATTGATAATAGTGAGTGTAATAAGTATAGTAGTTGTCGCTATATCGATCATATAAGCATAATATGGCTAATCATATGAGTTAGATTGATAATGATAAGAGTAGTAAGTATAGTAATTGTCGTTCTATCGGTCATATAACCATAATATGGCTTAATAATATGAGTTAGATTGATAATAATAAGAGTAATAAGCATAGTATTTGTCGTTCTATCGATCATATAAGCATAATATGACTAATAATATGAGTTAGATTGATAACAGTGAGTGTAATAAGTATAGTAATTGTCGTTCTATCGAACCTTATGCATAATATGGCTAAGAATATGAGTTAGATTGATAATAGTGTGTTTAATAAGTATAGTAATTGTCGTTCTATCGATCATATAAGCATAATATGGGTAATAATATGAGTTAGATTGATAATAATAAGAGTAAAGTGTATAGTAATTGTCGTTCTGTCGATCATATAAGCACAATATGGTTAATAATACGAGTTAGATTGATAATAATAGGAGTAATAAGTATAGTAATTGTCGTTCTATCGACCATATAAGCATAATATGGCTAATAATATGAGTTAGATTGATAATAATGAGAGTAATGAGTATAGTAATGGTCGTTCTATCGATCATATCTGCATAATATGGTTAATAATATGAGTTAGATTGATAATAGCGAGTGTAATAAGTATAGTAATTGTCGTTCTATCGATCATATAAGCATAATATGGCTAATAATATGAGTTAGATTGATAATAATAAGAGTAATAAGTATAGTAATTGTCGTTCTATCGATCATATAAGCATAATATGGCTAATAATTTGAGTTAGATTGATAATATAAGAGTAATAAGTACAGTAATTGTCGTTCTATCGATCACATCTGCTTAATATGGTTAATAGTATGAGTTGGATTGATAACAGTGGGTGTAATAAGTATAGTAAATGTCGTTCTATCGATCATATCTGCATAATATGGTTAATAATATGAGTTAGATTGATAATAGTGAGTGTAATAAGTATAGTAGTTGTCGCTATATCGATCATATAAGCATAATATGGCTAATCATATGAGTTAGATTGATAATGATAAGAGTAGTAAGTATAGTAATTGTCGTTCTATCGGTCATATAACCATAATATGGCTTAATAGTATGAGTTAGATTGATAATAATAAGAGTAATAAGCATAGTATTTGTCGTTCTATCGATCATATAAGCATAATATGACTAATAATATGAGTTAGATTGATAACAGTGAGTGTAATAAGTATAGTAATTGTCGTTCTATCGAACCTTATGCATAATATGGCTAAGAATATGAGTTAGATTGATAATAGTGTGTTTAATAAGTATAGTAATTGTCGTTCTATCGATCATATAAGCATAATATGGGTAATAATATGAGTTAAATTGATAATAATAAGAGTAAAGTGTATAGTAATTGTCGTTCTGTCGATCATATAAGCACAATATGGTTAATAATACGAGTTAGATTGATAATAATAGGAGTAATAAGTATAGTAATTGTCGTTCTATCGACCATATAAGCATAATATGGCTAATAATATGAGTTAGATTGATAATAATGAGAGTAATGAGTATAGTAATTGTCGTACTATCGATCATATCTGCATAATATTGCTAATAATATGAGCTAGATTGATAATAATAAGAGTAGTAAGTATAGTAACTGTCGTCCTATCGATCATATAAGCATAATATGGCTAATAATATGAGTTAGATTGATAATAATAAGATTAATAAGTATAATAATTGTCGTTCTATCGATCATATAAGCATAATATGGCTAATAATATGAGTTAGATTGATAATAATAAGAGTAATGAGTATAGTAGTTGTAGTTCTATCGATAATATCTGCATAATATGGTTAATAATATGAGTTCTATTGATGATAATAAGAGTAATAAGTATAGTAATTGTAGTTCTATCGATCATATAAGCATAATATGGCTAATAATATGAGTTAGATTGATAATAATAAGCGTAATAAGTATAGTAATTATCGTTCTACCGATCATATAGGCATAATATGGCTAATAATATGAGTTAGGTTGATAATAATAAGAGTAATAAGTATAGTAATTGTCGTTCTATCGATCATATCTGCATAATAAGGTTAATAATATGAGTTAGATTGATAAAAGTGAGTGTAATAAGTGTAGTAATTGTCGTTCTATCGATCATATAAGCATAATATGGCTAATAATATGAGCTAGATTGATAATAATAAGAGCAATAAGTATAGTAATTGTCGTTCTATCGATCATATCTGCATAATATGGTTAATAATATGAGTTAGATTGATAATAGTGAGTGTAATATGTGTAGTAATTGTCGTTCTATCGATCATATAAGCATAATATGGCTGATAATATGAGTTACATTGATAATAATAAGAGTAATTAGTATAGTAATGGTCGTTCTATCGATCATATCTGCATAATATGGTTAATAATATGAGTTAGATTGATAATAGCGATTGTAATAAGTATAGTAATTGCCGTTCTATCGATCATATAAGCATAATATGGCTAATAATATGACTTAGATTGATAATAATAAGAGTAATAAGTATAGTAATTGTCGTTCTATCGATCATATAAGCATAATATGGCTAATAATTTGAGTTAGATTGATAATATAAGAGTAATAAGTATAGTAATTGTCGTTCTATCGATCACATCTGCTCAATATGGTTAATAATATGAGTTGGATTGATAACAGTGAGTGTAATAAGTATAGTAATTGTCGTTCTATCGATCATATAAGCATAATATGGCTAATAATATGAGCTAGATTGATAATAATAAGAGCAATAAGTATAGTAATTGTCGTTCTATCGATCACATCTGCTCAATATGGTTAATAATATGAGTTGGATTGATAACAGTGAGTGTAATAAGTATAGTAATTGTCGTTCTATCGATCATATCTGCATAATATGGTTAATAATATGAGTTAGATTGATTATAGTCAGTGTAATATGTGTAGTAATTGTCGTTCTATCGATCATATAAGCATAATATGGCTAATCATATGAGTTAGATTGATAATGATAAGAGTAGTAAGTATAGTAATTGTCGTTCTATCGATCATATCTCCATAATATGGTTAGTAATATGAGTTAGATTGATAATAGTGAGTGTAATAAGTTTAGTAATTGTCGTTCTATCGATCATATAAGCATAATATGGCTAATCATATGAGTTAGATTGATAATGATAAGAGTAGTAAGTATAGTAATTGTCGTTCTATCGGTCATATAACCATAATATGGCTTAATAATATGAGTTAGATTGATAATAATAAGAGTAATAAGCATAGTATTTGTCGTTCTATCGATCATATAAGCATAATATGACTAATAATATGAGTTAGATTGATAACAGTGAGTGTAATAAGTATAGTAATTGTCGTTCTATCGAACCTTATGCATAATATGGCTAAGAATATGAGTTAGATTGATAATAGTGTGTTTAATAAGTATAGTAATTGTCGTTCTATCGATCATATAAGCATAATATGGGTAATAATATGAGTTAGATTGATAATAATAAGAGTAAAGTGTATAGTAATTTTCGTTCTGTCGATCATATAAGCACAATATGGTTAATAATACGCGTTAGATTAATAATAATAGGAGTAATAAGTATAGTAATTGTCGTTCTATCGACCATATAAGCATAATATGGCTAATAATATGAGTTAGATTGAAGATAATGAGAGTAATGAGTATAGTAATTGTCGTACTATCGATCATATCTGCATATTATGGCTAATAATATGAGCTAGATTGATAATAATAAGTGTAATAAGTATAGTAACTGTCGTCCTATCGATCATATAAGCATAATATGGCTAATAATATGAGTTAGATTGATAATAATAAGATTAATTAGTATAATAATTGTCGTTCTATCGATCATATAAGCATAATATGGCTAATAATATGAGTTAGATTGATAATAATAAGAGTAATATGTATAGTAATTGTCGTTCTATCGATCTTATCTGCATAATATGGTTAATAATATGAGTTAGATTGATAATAGTGAGTGTAATATGTGTAGTAATTGTCGTTCTATCGATCATATAAGCATAATATGGCTGATAATATGAGTTACATTGATAATAATAAGAGTAATTAGTATAGTAATGGTCGTTCTATCGATCATATCTGCATAATATGGTTAATAATATGAGTTAGATTGATAATAGCGATTGTAATAAGTATAGTAATTGTCGTTCTATCGATCATATAAGCATAATACGGCTAATAATATGACTTAGATTGATAATAATAAGAGTAATAAGTATAGTAATTGTCGTTCTATCGATCATATCTCCATAATATGGTTAGTAATATGAGTTAGATTGATAATAGTGAGTGTAATAAGTTTAGTAATTGTCGTTCTATCGATCATATAAGCATAATATGGCTAATAATATGAGTTACATTGATAATAATAAGAGTAATAAGTATAGGAATTGTCGTTCTATCGATAATATAAGCATAATATGGCTAATGATATGAGTTAGATTGATAATAATAAGAGTAGTAAGTATAGTAATTGTCGTTCTATCGATCATATAAGCATAATATGGCTAATAATATGAGTTAGATTGATAATAATAAGAGTAATAAGTATAGTAATTGTCGTTCTATCGATCATATAAGCATAATATGGCTAATAATTTGAGTTAGATTGATAATATAAGAGTAATAAGTATAGTAATTGTCGTTCTATCGATCACATCTGCTTAATATGGTTAATAATATGAGTTGGATTGATAACAGTGGGTGTAATAAGTATAGTAAATGTCGTTCTATCGATCATATCTGCATAATATGGTTAATAATATGAGTTAGATTGATAATAATAAGCGTAATAAGTATAGTAATTATCGTTCTACCGATCATATAGGCATAATATGGCTAATAATATGAGTTAGGTTGATAATAATAAGAGTAATAAGTATAGTAATTGTCGTTCTATCGATCATATCTGCATAATATGGTTAATAATATGAGTAAGATTGATAATAATAAGAGTAGTAAGTATAGTAATTGTCGTTCTATCGATCATATAAGCATAATATGGCTAATAATATGAGTTAGATTGATAATAATAAGAGTAGTAAGTATAGTAATTGTCGTTCTATCGATCATATAAGCATAATATGGCTAATAATATGAGTTAGATTGATAATAATAAGAGTAATGAGTATAGTAATTGCCGTACGATCGATCATATCTGCATAATATGGCTAATAATATGAGCTAGATTGATAATAATAAGAGCAATACGTATAGTAATTGTCGTTCTATCGATCATATCTGCATAATAAGGTTAATAATATGAGTTAGATTGATAAAAGTGAGTGTAATAAGTGTAGTAATTGTCGTTCTATCGATCATATAAGCATAATATGGCTAATAATATGAGCTAGATTGATAATAATAAGAGCAATAAGTATAGTAATTGTCGTTCTATCGATCACATCTGCTCAATATGGTTAATAATATGAGTTGGATTGATAACAGTGAGTGTAATAAGTATAGTAATTGTCGTTCTATCGATCATATCTGCATAATATGGTTAATAATATGAGTTAGATTGATTATAGTCAGTGTAATATGTGTAGTAATTGTCGTTCTATCGATCATATAAGCATAATATGGCTAATCATATGAGTTAGATTGATAATGATAAGAGTAGTAAGTATAGTAATTGTCGTTCTATCGATCATATCTCCATAATATGGTTAGTAATATGAGTTAGATTGATAATAGTGAGTGTAATAAGTTTAGTAATTGTCGTTCTATCGATCATATAAGCATAATATGGCTAATCATATGAGTTAGATTGATAATGATAAGAGTAGTAAGTATAGTAATTGTCGTTCTATCGGTCATATAACCATAATATGGCTTAATAATATGAGTTAGATTGATAATAATAAGAGTAATAAGCATAGTATTTGTCGTTCTATCGATCATATAAGCATAATATGACTAATAATATGAGTTAGATTGATAACAGTGAGTGTAATAAGTATAGTAATTGTCGTTCTATCGAACCTTATGCATAATATGGCTAAGAATATGAGTTAGATTGATAATAGTGTGTTTAATAAGTATAGTAATTGTCGTTCTATTGATCATATAAGCATAATATGGGTAATAATATGAGTTAGATTGATAATAATAAGAGTAAAGTGTATAGTAATTTTCGTTCTGTCGATCATATAAGCACAATATGGTTAATAATACGCGTTAGATTAATAATAATAGGAGTAATAAGTATAGTAATTGTCGTTCTATCGACCATATAAGCATAATATGGCTAATAATATGAGTTAGATTGAAGATAATGAGAGTAATGAGTATAGTAATTGTCGTACTATCGATCATATCTGCATATTATGGCTAATAATATGAGCTAGATTGATAATAATAAGTGTAATAAGTATAGTAACTGTCGTCCTATCGATCATGTAAGCATAATATGGCTAATAATATGAGTTAGATTGATAATAATAAGATTAATTAGTATAATAATTGTCGTTCTATCGATCATATAAGCATAATATGGCTAATAATAGGAGTTAGATTGATAATAATAAGAGTAATATGTATAGTAATTGTCGTTCTATCGATCTTATCTGCATAATATGGTTAATAATATGAGTTAGATTGATAATAGCGAGTGTAATAAGTATAGTAATTGTCGTTATATCGATCATATAAGCATAATATGGCTAATTATATGAGTTAGAGTGATAATAATAAGAGTAATAAGTATAGTTATTGTCGTTCTATCGATCATATCTGCATAATATGGTTAATAATATGAGTTAGATTGATAATAGTGAGTGTAATAAGTATAGTAATTGTCGTTCTATCGGTCATATGACCATAATATGGCTAATAATATGAGTTAGATTGATAATAATGAGAGTAATAAGTATAGTAATTGTCGCTCTATCGATCATATAAGCATAATATGGCCAATCATATGAGTTAGATTGATAATGATAAGAGTAGTAAGCATAGTAATTGTCGTTCTATCGATCATATCTCCATAATATGGTTAGTAATATGAGTTAGATTGATAATAGTGAGTGTAATAAGTTTAGTAATTGTCGTTCTATCGATCATATAAGCATAATATGGCTAATAATATGAGTTAGATTAATAATACTAAGAGTAATCAGTATCGTAATTGTCGTTCTATCGGTCATATAACCATAATATGGCTTAATAATATGAGTTAGATTGATAATAGTGAGTGTAATAAGTATAGTAATTGTCGTTCTATCGATCATATAAGCTCAATATGGCTAATAATATGAGTTAGATTGATCATAATAAGAGTAATAAGTATAGTAATTGTCGTTCTATCGATCATATAAGCATAATATGACTAATAATATGAGTTAGATTGATAACAGTGAGTGTAATAAGTATAGTAATTGTCGTTCTATTGGTCATATGACCATAATATGGCTAATAATATGAGTTAGATTGATAGTAATAAGAGTACTGAGTATAGTAATTGTCGTTCTATCGATCATATAAGCATAATATGGCTAATGATATGAGTTAGATTGATAATAATAAGAGTAATTAGTATAGTAATGGTCGTTCTATCGATCATATCTGCATAATATGGTTAATAATATGAGTTAGATTGATAATAGCGAGTGTAATAAGTATAGTAATTGTCGATCTATCGATCATATAAGCATAATATGGCTAATAATTTGAGTTAGATTGATAATAATAAGAGTAATAAGTATAGTAATTGTCGTTCTATCGATCATATAAGCATAATATGGCTAATAATTTGAGTTAGATTGATAATATAAGAGTAATAAGTATAGTAATTGTCGTTCTATCGATCACATCTGCTCAATATGGTTAATAATATGAGTTGGATTGATAACAGTGAGTGTAATAAGTATAGTAATTGTCGTTCTATCGATCATATCTGCATAATATGGTTAATAATATGAGTTAGATTGATTATAGTCAGTGTAATATGTGTAGTAATTGTCGTTCTATCGATCATATAAGCATAATATGGCTAATCATATGAGTTAGATTGATAATGATAAGAGTAGTAAGTATAGTAATTGTCGTTCTATCGATCATATCTCCATAATATGGTTAGTAATATGAGTTAGATTGATAATAGTGAGTGTAATAAGTTTAGTAATTGTCGTTCTATCGATCATATAAGCATAATATGGCTAATAATATGAGTTAGATTGATAATAATAAGAGTAATAAGTATAGGAATTGTCGTTCTATCGATAATATAAGCATAATATGGCTAATGATATGAGTTAGATTGATAATAATAAGAGTAGTAAGTATAGTAATTGTCGTTCTATCGATCATATAAGCATAATATGGCTAATAATATGAGTTAGATTGATAATAATAAGAGTAATAAGTATAGTAATTGTCGTTCTATCGCTCATATAAGCATAATATGGCTAATAATTTGAGTTAGATTGATAATATAAGAGTAATAAGTATAGTAATTGTCGTTCTATCGATCACATCTGCTTAATATGGTTAATAATATGAGTTGGATTGATAACAGTGGGTGTAATAAGTATAGTAAATGTCGTTCTATCGATCATATCTGCATAATATGGTTAATAATATGAGTTAGATTGATAATAGTGAGTGTAATAAGTATAGTAATTGTCGTTATATCGATCATATAAGCATAATATGGCTAATCATATGAGTTAGATTGATAATGAGAAGAGTAGTAAGTATAGTAATTGTCGTTCTATCGGTCATATAACCATAATATGGCTTAATAATATCAGTTAGATTGATAATAATAAGAGTAATAAGCATAGTATTTGTCGTTCTATCGGTCATATAAGCATAATATGACTAATAATATGAGTTAGATTGATAACAGTGAGTGTAATAAGTATAGTAATTGTCGTTCTATCGAACCTTATGCATAATATGGCTAAGAATATGAGTTAGATTGATAATAGTGTGTTTAATAAGTATAGTTATTGTCGTTCTATCGATCATATCTGCATAATATGGTTAATAATATGAGTTAGATTGATAATAGTGAGTGTAATAAGTATAGTAATTGTCGTTCTATCGGTCATATGACCATAATGTGGCTAATAATATGAGTTAGATTGATAATAATGAGAGTAATAAGTATAGTAATTGTCGCTTTATCGATCATATAAGCATAATATGGCTAATCATATGAGTTAGATTGATAATGATAAGAGTAGTAAGTATAGTAATGGTCGTTCTATCGATCATATCTGCATAATATGGTTAATAATATGAGTTAGATTGATAATAGCGAGTGTAATAAGTATAGTAATTGTCGATCTATCGATCATATAAGCATAATATGGCTAATAATTTGAGATAGATTGATAATATAAGAGTAATAAGTATAGCAATTGTCGTTCTATCGATCACATCTGCTTAATATGGTTAATAATATGAGTTGGATTGATAACAGTGAGTGTAATATGTGTAGTAATTGTCGTTCTATCGATCATATAAGCATAATATGGCTAATAATATGAGTTAGATTGATAATAATAAGAGTAATGAGTATAGTAATTGCCGTACGATCGATCATATCTGCATAATATGGCTAATAATATGAGCTAGATTGATAATAATAAGAGCAATAAGTATAGTAATTGTCGTTCTATCGATCATATCTGCATAATAAGGTTAATAATATGAGTTAGATTGATAAAAGTGAGTGTAATAAGTGTAGTAATTGTCGTTCTATCGATCATATAAGCATAATATGGCTAATAATATGAGCTAGATTGATAATAATAAGAGCAATAAGTATAGTAATTGTCGTTCTATCGGTCATATAACCATAATATGGCTTAATAGTATGAGTTAGATTGATAATAGTGAGTGTAATAAGTATAGTAATTGTCGTTCTATCGATCATATAAGCTCAATATGGCTAATAATATAAGTTAGATTGATCATAATAAGAGTAATAAGTATAGTAATTGTCGTTCTATCGATCATATAAGCATAATATGACTAATAATATGAGTTAGATTGATAACAGTGAGTGTAATAAGTATAGTAATTGTCGTTCTATTGGTCATATGACCATAATATGGCTAATAATATGAGTTAGATTGATAATAATAAGAGTACTGAGTATAGTAATTGTCGTTCTATCGATCATATAAGCATAATATGGCTAATGATACGAGTTAGATTGATAATAATAAGAGTAATTAGTATAGTAATGGTCGTTCTATCGATCATATCTGCATAATATGGTTAATAATATGAGTTAGATTGATAATAGCGAGTGTAATAAGTATAGTAATTGTCGATCTATCGATCATATAAGCATAATATGGCTAATAATTTGAGATAGATTGATAATATAAGAGTAATAAGTATAGCAATTGTCGTTCTATCGATCACATCTGCTTAATATGGTTAATAATATGAGTTGGATTGATAACAGTGAGTGTAATATGTGTAGTAATTGTCGTTCTATCGATCATATAAGCATAATATGGCTAATAATATGAGTTAGATTGATAATAATAAGAGTAATGAGTATAGTAATTGCCGTACGATCGATCATATCTGCATAATATGGCTAATAATATGAGCTAGATTGATAATAATAAGAGCAATAAGTATAGTAATTGTCGTTCTATCGATCATATCTGCATAATAAGGTTAATAATATGAGTTAGATTGATAAAAGTGAGTGTAATAAGTGTAGTAATTGTCGTTCTATCGATCATATAAGCATAATATGGCTAATAATATGAGCTAGATTGATAATAATAAGAGCAATAAGTATAGTAATTGTCGTTCTATCGATCATATCTGCATAATATGGTTAATAATATGAGTTAGATTGATAATAGTGAGTGTAATATGTGAAGTAATTGTCGTTCTATCGATCATATAAGCATAATATGGCTGATAATATGAGTTACATTGATAATAATAAGAGTAATTGGTATAGTAATGGTCGTTCTATCGATCATATCTGCATAATATGGTTAATAATATGAGTTAGATTGATAATAGCGAGTGTAATAAGTATAGTAATTGTCGTTCTATCGATCATATAAGCATAATATGGCTAATAATATGACTTAGATTGATAATAATAAGAGTAATAAGTATAGTAATTGTCGTTCTATCGATCATATAAGCATAATATGGCTAATAATTTGAGTTAGATTGATAATATAAGAGTAATAAGTATAGTAATTGTCGTTCTATCGATCACATCTGCTCAATATGGTTAATAATATGAGTTGGATTGATAACAGTGAGTGTAATATGTATAGTAATTGTCGTTCTATCGATCATATCTGCATAATATGGTTAATAATATGAGTTAGATTGATTATAGTCAGTGTAATATGTGTAGTAATTGTCGTTCTATCGATCATATAAGCATAATATGGCTAATCATATGAGTTAGATTGATAATGATAAGAGTAGTAAGTATAGTAATTGTCGTTCTATCGATCATATCTACATAATATGGTTAGTAATATGAGTTAGATTGATAATAGTGAGTGTAATAAGTTTAGTAATTGTCGTTCTATCGATCATATAAGCATAATATGGCTAATCATATGAGTTAGATTGATAATGATAAGAGTAGTAAGTATAGTAATTGTCGTTCTATCGGTCATATAACCATAATATGGCTTAATAATATGAGTTAGATTGATAATAATAAGAGTAATAAGCATAGTATTTGTCGTTCTATCGATCATATAAGCATAATATGACTAATAATATGAGTTAGATTGATAACAGTGAGTGTAATAAGTATAGTAATTGTCGTCCTATCGAACCTTATGCATAATATGGCTAAGAATATGAGTTAGATTGATAATAGTGTGTTTAATAAGTATAGTAATTGTCGTTCTATCGATCATATAAGCATAATATGGGTAATAATATGAGTTAGATTGATAATAATAAGAGTAAAGTGTATAGTAATTTTCGTTCTGTCGATCATATAAGCACAATATGGTTAATAATACGCGATAGATTAATAATAATAGGAGTAATAAGTATAGTAATTGTCGTTCTATCGACCATATAAGCATAATATGGCTAATAATATGAGTTAGATTAATAATACTAAGAGTAATCAGTATCGTAATTGTCGTTCCATCGGTCATATAACCATAATATGGCTTAATAATATGAGTTACATTGATAATAGTGAGTGTAATAAGTATAGTAATTGTCGTTCTATCGATCATATAAGCTCAATATGGCTAATAATATGAGTTAGATTGATCATAATAAGAGTAATAAGTATAGTAATTGTCGTTCTATCGATCATATAAGCATAATATGACTAATAATATGAGTTAGATTGATAACAGTGAGTGTAATAAGTATAGTAATTGTCGTTCTATTGGTCATATGACCATAATATGGCTAATAATATGAGTTAGATTGATAATAATAAGAGTACTGAGTATAGTAATTGTCGTTCTATCGATCATATAAGCATAATATGGCTAATGATATGAGTTAGATTGATAATAATAAGAGTAATTAGTATAGTAATGGTCGTTCTATCGATCATATCTGCATAATATGGTTAATAATATGAGTTAGATTGATAATAGCGAGTGTAATAAGTATAGTAATTGTCGATCTATCGATCATATAAGCATAATATGGCTAATAATTTGAGTTAGATTGATAATAATAAGAGTAATAAGTATAGTAATTGTCGTTCTATCGATCATATAAGCATAATATGGCTAATAATTTGAGTTAGATTGATAATATAAGAGTAATAAGTATAGTAATTGTCGTTCTATCGATCACATCTGCTCAATATGGTTAATAATATGAGTTGGATTGATAACAGTGAGTGTAATAAGTATAGTAATTGTCGTTCTATCGATCATATCTGCATAATATGGTTAATAATATGAGTTAGATTGATTATAGTCAGTGTAATATGTGTAGTAATTGTCGTTCTATCGATCATATAAGCATAATATGGCTAATCATATGAGTTAGATTGATAATGATAAGAGTAGTAAGTATAGTAATTGTCGTTCTATCGATCATATCTCCATAATATGGTTAGTAATATGAGTTAGATTGATAATAGTGAGTGTAATAAGTTTAGTAATTGTCGTTCTATCGATCATATAAGCATAATATGGCTAATAATATGAGTTAGATTGATAATAATAAGAGTAATAAGTATAGGAATTGTCGTTCTATCGATAATATAAGCATAATATGGCTAATAATTTGAGTTAGATTGATAATATAAGAGTAATAAGTATAGTAATTGTCGTTCTATCGATCACATCTGCTCAATATGGTTAATAATATGAGTTGGATTGATAACAGTGAGTGTAATAAGTATAGTAATTGTCGTTCTATCGATCATATCTGCATAATATGGTTAATAATATGAGTTAGATTGATTATAGTCAGTGTAATATGTGTAGTAATTGTCGTTCTATCGATCATATAAGCATAATATGGCTAATCATATGAGTTAGATTGATAATGATAAGAGTAGTAAGTATAGTAATTGTCGTTCTATCGATCATATCTCCATAATATGGTTAGTAATATGAGTTAGATTGATAATAGTGAGTGTAATAAGTTTAGTAATTGTCGTTCTATCGATCATATAAGCATAATATGGCTAATAATATGAGTTAGATTGATAATAATAAGAGTAATAAGTATAGGAATTGTCGTTCTATCGATAATATAAGCATAATATGGCTAATGATATGAGTTAGATTGATAATAATAAGAGTAGTAAGTATAGTAATTGTCGTTCTATCGATCATATAAGCATAATATGGCTAATAATATGAGTTAGATTGATAATAATAAGAGTAATAAGTATAGTAATTGTCGTTCTATCGCTCATATAAGCATAATATGGCTAATAATTTGAGTTAGATTGATAATATAAGAGTAATAAGTATAGTAATTGTCGTTCTATCGATCACATCTGCTTAATATGGTTAATAATATGAGTTGGATTGGTAACAGTGGGTGTAATAACTATAGTAAATGTCGTTCTATCGATCATATCTGCATAATATGGTTAATAATATGAGTTAGATTGATAATAGCGAGTGTAATAAGTATAGTAATTGTCGATCTATCGATCATATAAGCATAATATGGCTAATAATTTGAGTTAGATTGATAATAATAAGAGTAATAAGTATAGTAATTCTCGTTCTATCGATCATATAAGCATAATATGGCTAATAATTTGAATTAGATTGATAATATAAGAGTAATAAGTATAGTAATTGTCGTTCTATCGATCACATCTGCTCAATATGGTTAATAATATGAGTTGGATTGATAACAGTGAGTGTAATAAGTATAGTAATTGTCTTTCTATCGATCATATCTGCATAATATGGTTAATAAGATGAGTTAGATTGATTATAGTCAGTGTAATATGTGTAGTAATTGTCGTCCTATCGATCATATAAGCATAATATGGCTAATCATATGAGTTAGATTGATAATGATAAGAGTAGTAAGTATAGTAATTGTCGTTCTATCGATCATATTTCCATAATATGGTTAGTAATATGAGTTAGATTGATAATAGTGAGTGTAATAAGTTTAGTAATTGTCGTTGTATCGATCATATAAGCATAATATGGCTAATAATATGAGTTAGATTGATAATAATAAGAGTAATAAGTATAGGAATTGTCGTTCTATCGATAATATAAGCATAATATGGCTAATAATTTGAGTTAGATTGATAATATAAGAGTAATAAGTATAGTAATTGTCGTTCTATCGATCACATCTGCTCAATATGGTTAATAATATGAGTTGGATTGATAACAGTGAGTGTAATAAGTATAGTAATTGTCGTTCTACCGATCATATCTGCATAATATGGTTAATAATATGAGTTAGATTGATTATAGTCAGTGTAATATGTGTAGTAATTGTCGTTCTATCGATCATATAAGCATAATATGGCTAATCATATGAGTTAGATTGATAATGATAAGAGTAGTAAGTATAGTAATTGTCGTTCTATCGGTCATATCTCCATAATATGGTTAGTAATATGAGTTAGATTGATAATAGTGAGTGTAATAAGTTTAGTAATTGTCGTTCTATCGATCATATAAGCATAATATGGCTAATAATATGAGTTAGATTGATAATAATAAGAGTAATAAGTATAGGAATTGTCGTTCTATCGATAATATAAGCATAATATGGCTAATGATATGAGTTAGATTGATAATAATAAGAGTAGTACGTATAGTAATTGTCGTTCTATCGATCATATAAGCATAATATGGCTAATAATATGAGTTAGATTGATAATAATAAGAGTAATAAGTATAGTAATTGTCGTTCTAACGCTCATATAAGCATAATATGGCTAATAATTTGAGTTAGATTGATAATATAAGAGTAATAAGTATAGTAATTGTCGTTCTATCGATCACATCTGCTTAATATGGTTAATAATATGAGTTGGATTGATAACAGTGGGTGTAATAACTATAGTAAATGTCGTTCTATCGATCATATCTGCATAATATGGTTAATAATATGAGTTAGATTGATAATAGTGAGTGTAATAAGTATAGTAATTGTCGTTATATCGATCATATAAGCATAATATGGCTAATCATATGAGTTAGATTGATAATGATAAGAGTAGTAAGTATAGTAATTGTCGTTCTATCGGTCATATAACCATAATATGGCTTAATAATATGAGTTAGATTGATAATAATAAGAGTAATAAGCATAGTACTTGTCGTTCTATCGATCATATAAGCATAATATGACTAATAATATGAGTTAGATTGATAACAGTGAGTGTAATAAGTATAGTAATTGTCGTTCTATCGAACCTTATGCATAATATGGCTAAGAATATGAGTTAGATTGATAATAGTGTGTTTAATAAGTATAGTAATTGTCGTTCTATCGATCATATAAGCATAATATGGGTAATAATATGAGTTAGATTGATAATAATAAGAGTAAAGTGTATAGTAATTGTCGTTCTGTCGATCATATAAGCACAATATGGTTAATAATACGAGTTAGATTGATAATAATAGGAGTAATAAGTATAGTAATTATCGTTCTATCGACCATATAAGCATAATATGGCTAATAATATGAGTTAGATTGAAAATAATGAGAGTAATGAGTATAGTAATTGTCGTACTATCGATCATATCTGCATATTATGGCTAACAATATGAGCTAGATTGATAATAATAAGAGTAATAAGTATAGTAACTGTCGTCCTATCGATCATATAAGCATAATATGGCTAATAATATGAGTTAGATTGATAATAATAAGATTAATTAGTATAATAATTGTCGTTCTATCGATCATATAAGCATAATATGGCTAATAATATGAGTTAGATTGATAATAATAAGAGTAATGTGTATAGTAATTGTCGTTCTATCGATCTTATCTGCATAATATGGTTAATAATATGAGTTAGATTGATAATAGCGAGTGTAATAAGTATAGTAATTGTCGTTATATCGATCATATAAGCATAATATGGCTAATTATATGAGTTAGAGTGATAATAATAAGAGTAATAAGTATAGTTATTGTCGTTCTATCGATCATATCTGCATAATATGGTTAATAATATGAGTTAGATTGATAATAGTGAGTGTAATAAGTATAGTAATTGTCGTTCTATCGGTCATATGACCATAATATGGCTAATAATATGAGTTAGATTGATAATAATGAGAGTAATAAGTATAGTAATTGTCGCTCTATCGATCATATAAGCATAATATGGCTAATCATATGAGTTAGATTGATAATGATAAGAGTAGTAAGTATAGTAATTGTCGTTCTATCGATCATATATCCATAATATGGTTAGTAATATGAGTTAGATTGATAATAGTGAGTGTAATAAGTTTAGTAATCGTCGTTCTATCGATCATATAAGCATAATATGGCTAATAATATGAGTTAGATTAATAATACTAAGAGTAATCAGTATCGTAATTGTCGTTCTATCGGTCATATAACCATAATATGGCTTAATAATATGAGTTAGATTGATAATAGTGAGTGTAATAAGTATAGTAATTGTCGTTCTATCGATCATATAAGCTCAATATGGCTAATAATATGAGTTAGATTGATCATAATAAGAGTAATAAGTATAGTAATTGTCGTTCTATCGATCATATAAGCATAATATGACTAATAATATGAGTTAGATTGATAACAGTGAGTGTAATAAGTATAGTAATTGTCGTTCTATTGGTCATATGACCATAATATGGCTAATAATATGAGTTAGATTGATAATAGCGAGTGTAATAAGTATAGTAATTGTCGTTCTATCGATCATATAAGCATAATATGGCTAATAATATGAGTTAGATTGATAATAATAAGAGTAAAGTGTATAGTAATTGTCGTTCTGTCGATCATATAAGCACAATATGGTTAATAATACGAGTTAGATTGATAATAATAGGAGTAATAAGTATAGTAATTGTCGTTCTATCGACCATATAAGCATAATATGGCTAATAATATGAGTTAGATTGAAAATAATGAGAGTAATGAGTATAGTAATTGTCGTACTATCGATCATATCTGCATATTATGGCTAACAATATGAGCTAGATTGATAATAATAAGAGTAATAAGTATAGTAACTGTCGTCCTATCGATCATATAAGCATAATATGGCTAATAATATGAGTTAGATTGATAATAATAAGATTAATTAGTATAATAATTGTCGTTCTATCGATCATATAAGCATAATATGGCTAATAATATGAGTTAGATTGATAATAATAAGAGTAATGTGTATAGTAATTGTCGTTCTATCGATCTTATCTGCATAATATGGTTAATAATATGAGTTAGATTGATAATAGCGAGTGTAATAAGTATAGTAATTGTCGTTATATCGATCATATAAGCATAATATGGCTAATTATATGAGTTAGAGTGATAATAATAAGAGTAATAAGTATAGTTATTGTCGTTCTATCGATCATATCTGCATAATATGGTTAATAATATGAGTTAGATTGATAATAGTGAGTGTAATAAGTATAGTAATTGTCGTTCTATCGGTCATATGACCATAATATGGCTAATAATATGAGTTAGATTGATAATAATGAGAGTAATAAGTATAGTAATTGTCGCTCTATCGATCATATAAGCATAATATGGCTAATCATATGAGTTAGATTGATAATGATAAGAGTAGTAAGTATAGTAATTGTCGTTCTATCGATCATATCTCCATAATATGGTTAGTAATATGAGTTAGATTGATAATAGTGAGTGTAATAAGTTTAGTAATCGTCGTTCTATCGATCATATAAGCATAATATGGCTAATAATATGAGTTAGATTAATAATACTAAGAGTAATCAGTATCGTAATTGTCGTTCTATCGGTCATATAACCATAATATGGCTTAATAATATGAGTTAGATTGATAATAGTGAGTGTAATAAGTATAGTAATTGTCGTTCTATCGATCATATAAGCTCAATATGGCTAATAATATGAGTTAGATTGATCATAATAAGAGTAATAAGTATAGTAATTGTCGTTCTATCGATCATATAAGCATAATATGACTAATAATATGAGTTAGATTGATAACAGTGAGTGTAATAAGTATAGTAATTGTCGTTCTATTGGTCATATGACCATAATATGGCTAATAATATGAGTTAGATTGATAATAGCGAGTGTAATAAGTATAGTAATTGTCGTTCTATCGATCATATAAGCATAATATGGCTAATAATATGAGTTAGATTGATAATAATAAGAGTAAAGTGTATAGTAATTGTCGTTCTGTCGATCATATAAGCACAATATGGTTAATAATACGAGTTAGATTGATAATAATAGGAGTAATAAGTATAGTAATTGTCGTTCTATCGACCATATAAGCATAATATGGCTAATAATATGAGTTAGATTGAAAATAATGAGAGTAATGAGTATAGTAATTGTCGTACTATCGATCATATCTGCATATTATGGCTAACAATATGAGCTAGATTGATAATAATAAGAGTAATAAGTATAGTAACTGTCGTCCTATCGATCATATAAGCATAATATGGCTAATAATATGAGTTAGATTGATAATAATAAGATTAATTAGTATAATAATTGTCGTTCTATCGATCATATAAGCATAATATGGCTAATAATATGAGTTAGATTGATAATAATAAGAGTAATGTGTATAGTAATTGTCGTTCTATCGATCTTATCTGCATAATATGGTTAATAATATGAGTTAGATTGATAATAGCGAGTGTAATAAGTATAGTAATTGTCGTTATATCGATCATATAAGCATAATATGGCTAATTATATGAGTTAGAGTGATAATAATAAGAGTAATAAGTATAGTTATTGTCGTTCTATCGATCATATCTGCATAATATGGTTAATAATATGAGTTAGATTGATAATAGTGAGTGTAATAAGTATAGTAATTGTCGTTCTATCGGTCATATGACCATAATATGGCTAATAATATGAGTTAGATTGATAATAATGAGAGTAATAAGTATAGTAATTGTCGCTCTATCGATCATATAAGCATAATATGGCTAATCATATGAGTTAGATTGATAATGATAAGAGTAGTAAGTATAGTAATTGTCGTTCTATCGATCATATCTCCATAATATGGTTAGTAATATGAGTTAGATTGATAATAGTGAGTGTAATAAGTTTAGTAATCGTCGTTCTATCGATCATATAAGCATAATATGGCTAATAATATGAGTTAGATTAATAATACTAAGAGTAATCAGTATCGTAATTGTCGTTCTATCGGTCATATAACCATAATATGGCTTAATAATATGAGTTAGATTGATAATAGTGAGTGTAATAAGTATAGTAATTGTCGTTCTATCGATCATATAAGCTCAATATGGCTAATAATATGAGTTAGATTGATCATAATAAGAGTAATAAGTATAGTAATTGTCGTTCTATCGATCATATAAGCATAATATGACTAATAATATGAGTTAGATTGATAACAGTGAGTGTAATAAGTATAGTAATTGTCGTTCTATTGGTCATATGACCATAATATGGCTAATAATATGAGTTAGATTGATAATAATAAGAGTACTGAGTATAGTAATTGTCGTTCTATCGATCATATAAGCATAATATGGCTAATGATATGAGTTAGATTGATAATAATAAGAGTAATTAGTATAGTAATGGTCGGTCTATCGATCATATCTGCATAATATGGTTAATAATATGAGTTAGATTGATATTAGTGAGTGTAATATGTGTAGTAATTGTCGTTCTATCGATCATATAAGCATAATATGGCTGATAATATGAGTTACATTGATAATAATAAGAGTAATTAGTATAGTAATGGTCGTTCTATCGATCATATCTGCATAATATGGTTAATAATATGAGTTAGATTGATAATAGCGAGTGTAATAAGTATAGTAATTGTCGTTCTATCGATCATATAAGCATAATATGGCTAATAATATGACTTAGATTGATAATAATAAGAGTAATAAGTATAGTAATTGTCGTTCTATCGATCATATAAGCATAATATGGGTAATAATTTGAGTTAGATTGATAATATAAGAGTAATATGTATAGTAATTGTCGTTCTATCGATCACATCTGCTCAATATGGTTAATAATATGAGTTGGATTGATAACAGTGAGTGTAATAAGTATAGTAATTGTCGTTCTATCGATCATATCTGCATAATATGGTTAATAATATGAGTTAGATTGATTATAGTCAGTGTAATATGTGTAGTAATTGTCGTTCTATCGATCATATAAGCATAATATGGCTAATCATATGAGTTAGATTGATAATGATAAGAGTAGTAAGTATAGTAATTGTCGTTCTATCGATCATATCTCCATAATATGGTTAG
The DNA here is from genome assembly GCF_050947335.1 of Megachile rotundata. Lineage (NCBI taxonomy): Eukaryota > Metazoa > Arthropoda > Insecta > Hymenoptera > Megachilidae > Megachile > Megachile rotundata. The sequence continues at coordinate 276,215 of NW_027473466.1, read as the reverse complement.
TAATACGAGTTAGATTGATAATAGTGGGTGTAATAAGTTTAGTAATTGTCGTTCTATCGATCATATAAGCATAATATGGCTAATAATATGAGTTAGATTGATAATAATAAGAGTAATAAGTATAGGAATTGTCGTTCTATCGATAATATAAGCATAATATGGCTAATGATATGAGTTAGATTGATAATAATAAGAGTAGTAAGTATAGTAATTGTCGTTCTATCGATCATATAAGCATAATATGGCTAATAATATGAGTTAGATTGATAATAATAAGAGTAATAAGTATAGTAATTGTCGTTCTATCGATCATATAAGCATAATATGGCTAATAATTTGAGTTAGATTGATAATATAAGAGTAATAAGTATAGTAATTGTCGTTCTATCGATCACATCTGCTTAATATGGTTAATAATATGAGTTGGATTGATAACAGTGGGTGTAATAAGTATAGTAAATGTCGTTCTATCGATCATATCTGCATAATATGGTTAATAATATGAGTTAGATTGATAATAATAAGCGTAATAAGTATAGTAATTATCGTTCTACCGATCATATAGGCATAATATGGCTAATAATATGAGTTAGGTTGATAATAATAAGAGTAATAAGTATAGTAATTGTCGTTCTATCGATCATATCTGCATAATATGGTTAATAATATGAGTTAGATTGATAATAGTGAGTGTAATATGTGTAGTAATTGTCGTTCTATCGATCATATAAGCATAATATGGCTGATAATATGAGTTACATTGATAATAATAAGAGTAATTAGTATAGTAATGGTCGTTCTATCGATCATATCTGCATAATATGGTTAATAATATGAGTTAGATTGATAATAGCGAGTGTAATAAGTATAGCAATTGTCGTTCTATCGATCATATAAGCATAATATGGCTAATAATATGACTTAGATTGATAATAATAAGAGTAGTAAGTATAGTAATTGTCGTTCTATCGATCATATCTGCATAATAAGGTTAATAATATGAGTTAGATTGATAAAAGTGAGTGTAATAAGTGTAGTAATTGTCGTTCTATCGATCATATAAGCATAATATGGCTAATAATTTGAGTTAGATTGATAATATAAGAGTAATAAGTATAGTAATTGTCATTCTATCGATCACATCTGCTCAATATGGTTAATAATATGAGTTGGATTGATAACAGTGAGTGTAATAAGTATAGTAATTGTCGTTCTATCGATCATATCTGCATAATATGGTTAATAATATGAGTTAGATTGATAAAAGTGAGTGTAATAAGTGTAGTAATTGTCGTTCTATCGATCATATAAGCATAATATGGCTAATAATATGAGCTAGATTGATAATAATAAGAGCAATAAGTATAGTAATTGTCGTTCTATCGATCATATCTGCATAATATGGTTAATAATATGAGTTAGATTGATAATAGTGAGTGTAATATGTGTAGTAATTGTCGTTCTATCGATCATATAAGCATAATATGGCTGATAATATGAGTTACATTGATAATAATAAGAGTAATTAGTATAGTAATGGTCGTTCTATCGATCATATCTGCATAATATGGTTAATAATATGAGTTAGATTCATAATAGCGAGTGTAATAAGTATAGTAATTGTCGTTCTATCGATCATATAAGCATAATATGGCTAATAATATGACTTAGATTGATAATAATAAGAGTAGTAAGTATAGGAATTGTCGTTCTATCGATAATATAAGCATAATATGGCTAATAATTTGAGTTAGATTGATAATATAAGAGTAATAAGTATAGTAATTGTCGTTCTATCGATCACATCTGCTCAATATGGTTAATAATATGAGTTGGATTGATAACAGTGAGTGTAATAAGTATAGTAATTGTCGTTCTATCGATCATATCTGCATAATATGGTTAATAATATGAGTTAGATTGATTATAGTCAGTGTAATATGTGTAGTAATTGTCGTTCTATCGATCATATAAGCATAATATGGCTAATCATATGAGTTAGATTGATAATGATAAGAGTAGTAAGTATAGTAATTGTCGTTCTATCGATCATATCTCCATAATATGGTTAGTAATATGAGTTAGATTGATAATAGTGAGTGTAATAAGTTTAGTAATTGTCGTTCTATCGATCATATAAGCATAATATGGCTAATAATATGAGTTAGATTGATAATAATAAGAGTAATAAGTATAGGAATTGTCGTTCTATCGATAATATAAGCATAATATGGCTAATGATATGAGTTAGATTGATAATAATAAGAGTAGTAAGTATAGTAATTGTCGTTCTATCGATCATATAAGCATAATATGGCTAATAATATGAGTTAGATTGATAATAATAAGAGTAATAAGTATAGTAATTGTCGTTCTATCGCTCATATAAGCATAATATGGCTAATAATTTGAGTTAGATTGATAATATAAGAGTAATAAGTATAGTAATTGTCGTTCTATCGATCACATCTGCTTAATATGGTTAATAATATGAGTTGGATTGGTAACAGTGGGTGTAATAACTATAGTAAATGTCGTTCTATCGATCATATCTGCATAATATGGTTAATAATATGAGTTAGATTGATAATAGCGAGTGTAATAAGTATAGTAATTGTCGATCTATCGATCATATAAGCATAATATGGCTAATAATTTGAGTTAGATTGATAATAATAAGAGTAATAAGTATAGTAATTCTCGTTCTATCGATCATATAAGCATAATATGGCTAATAATTTGAATTAGATTGACAATATAAGAGTAATAAGTATAGTAATTGTCGTTCTATCGATCACATCTGCTCAATATGGTTAATAATATGAGTTGGATTGATAACAGTGAGTGTAATAAGTATAGTAATTGTCGTTCTATCGATCATATCTGCATAATATGGTTAATAATATGAGTTAGATTGATTATAGTCAGTGTAATATGTGTAGTAATTGTCGTTCTATCGATCATATAAGCATAATATGGCTAATCATATGAGTTAGATTGATAATGATAAGAGTAGTAAGTATAGTAATTGTCGTTCTATCGATCATATTTCCATAATATGGTTAGTAATATGAGTTAGATTGATAATAGTGAGTGTAATAAGTTTAGTAATTGTCGTTCTATCGATCATATAAGCATAATATGGCTAATAATATGAGTTAGATTGATAATAATAAGAGTAATAAGTATAGGAATTGTCGTTCTATCGATAATATAAGCATAATATGGCTAATAATTTGAGTTAGATTGATAATATAAGAGTAATAAGTATAGTAATTGTCGTTCTATCGATCACATCTGCTCAATATGGTTAATAATATGAGTTGGATTGATAACAGTGAGTGTAATAAGTATAGTAATTGTCGTTCTACCGATCATATCTGCATAATATGGTTAATAATATGAGTTAGATTGATTATAGTCAGTGTAATATGTGTAGTAATTGTCGTTCTATCGATCATATAAGCATAATATGGCTAATCATATGAGTTAGATTGATAATGATAAGAGTAGTAAGTATAGTAATTGTCGTTCTATCGATCATATCTCCATAATATGGTTAGTAATATGAGTTAGATTGATAATAGTGAGTGTAATAAGTTTAGTAATTGTCGTTCTATCGATCATATAAGCATAATATGGCTAATAATATGAGTTAGATTGATAATAATAAGAGTAATAAGTATAGGAATTGTCGTTCTATCGATAATATAAGCATAATATGGCTAATGATATGAGTTAGATTGATAATAATAAGAGTAGTAAGTATAGTAATTGTCGTTCTATCGATCATATAAGCATAATATGGCTAATAATATGAGTTAGATTGATAATAATAAGAGTAATAAGTATAGTAATTGTCGTTCTAACGCTCATATAAGCATAATATGGCTAATAATTTGAGTTAGATTGATAATATAAGAGTAATAAGTATAGTAATTGTCGTTCTATCGATCACATCTGCTTAATATGGTTAATAATATGAGTTGGATTGATAACAGTGGGTGTAATAACTATAGTAAATGTCGTTCTATCGATCATATCTGCATAATATGGTTAATAATATGAGTTAGATTGATAATAGTGAGTGTAATAAGTATAGTAATTGTCGTTATATCGATCATATAAGCATAATATGGCTAATCATATGAGTTAGATTGATAATGATAAGAGTAGTAAGTATAGTAATTGTTGTTCTATCGGTCATATAACCATAATATGGCTTAATAATATGAGTTAGATTGATAATAATAAGAGTAATAAGCATAGTATTTGTCGTTCTATCGATCATATAAGCATAATATGACTAATAATATGAGTTAGATTGATAACAGTGAGTGTAATAAGTATAGTAATTGTCGTTCTATCGAACCTCATGCATAATATGGCTAAGAATATGAGTTAGATTGATAATAGTGTGTTTAATAAGTATAGTAATTGTCGTTCTATCGATCATATAAGCATAATATGGGTAATAATATGAGTTAGATTGATAATAATAAGAGTAAAGTGTATAGTAATTGTCGTTCTGTCGATCATATAAGCACAATATGGTTAATAATACGAGTTAGATTGATAATAATAGGAGTAATAAGTATAGTAATTATCGTTCTATCGACCATATAAGCATAATATGGCTAATAATATGAGTTAGATTGAAAATAATGAGAGTAATGAGTATAGTAATTGTCGTACTATCGATCATATCTGCATATTATGGCTAACAATATGAGCTAGATTGATAATAATAAGAGTAATAAGTATAGTAACTGTCGTCCTATCGATCATATAAGCATAATATGGCTAATAATATGAGTTAGATTGATAATAATAAGATTAATTAGTATAATAATTGTCGTTCTATCGATCATATAAGCATAATATGGCTAATAATATGAGTTAGATTGATAATAATAAGAGTAATGTGTATAGTAATTGTCGTTCTATCGATCTTATCTGCATAATATGGTTAATAATATGAGTTAGATTGATAATAGCGAGTGTAATAAGTATAGTAATTGTCGTTATATCGATCATATAAGCATAATATGGCTAATTATATGAGTTAGAGTGATAATAATAAGAGTAATAAGTATAGTTATTGTCGTTCTATCGATCATATCTGCATAATATGGTTAATAATATGAGTTAGATTGATAATAGTGAGTGTAATAAGTATAGTAATTGTCGTTCTATCGGTCATATGACCATAATATGGCTAATAATATGAGTTAGATTGATAATAATGAGAGTAATAAGTATAGTAATTGTCGCTCTATCGATCATATAAGCATAATATGGCTAATCATATGAGTTAGATTGATAATGATAAGAGTAGTAAGTATAGTAATTGTCGTTCTATCGATCATATCTCCATAATATGGTTAGTAATATGAGTTAGATTGATAATAGTGAGTGTAATAAGTTTAGTAATCGTCGTTCTATCGATCATATAAGCATAATATGGCTAATAATATGAGTTAGATTAATAATACTAAGAGTAATCAGTATCGTAATTGTCGTTCTATCGGTCATATAACCATAATATGGCTTAATAATATGAGTTAGATTGATAATAGTGAGTGTAATAAGTATAGTAATTGTCGTTCTATCGATCATATAAGCTCAATATGGCTAATAATATGAGTTAGATTGATCATAATAAGAGTAATAAGTATAGTAATTGTCGTTCTATCGATCATATAAGCATAATATGACTAATAATATGAGTTAGATTGATAACAGTGAGTGTAATAAGTATAGTAATTGTCGTTCTATTGGTCATATGACCATAATATGGCTAATAATATGAGTTAGATTGATAATAATAAGAGTACTGAGTATAGTAATTGTCGTTCTATCGATCATATAAGCATAATATGGCTAATGATATGAGTTAGATTGATAATAATAAGAGTAATTAGTATAGTAATGGTCGGTCTATCGATCATATCTGCATAATATGGTTAATAATATGAGTTAGATTGATAATAGCGAGTGTAATAAGTATAGTAATTGTCGATCTATCGATCATATAAGCATAATATGGCTAATAATTTGAGTTAGATTGATAATATAAGAGTAATAAGTATAGTAGTTGTCGTTCTATCGATCACATCTGCTTAATATGGTTAATAATATGAGTTGGATTGATAACAGTGAGTGTAATATGTGTAGTAATTGTCGTTCTATCGATCATATAAGCATAATATGGCTAATAATTTGAGTTAGATTGATAATAATAAGAGTAATAAGTATAGTAATTGTCGTTCTATCGCTCATATAAGCATAATATGGCTAATAATTTGAGTTAGATTGATAATATAAGAGTAATAAGTATAGTAATTGTCGTTCTATCGATCACATCTGCTTAATATGGTTAATAATATGAGTTGGATTGGTAACAGTGGGTGTAATAACTATAGTAAATGTCGTACTATCGATCATATCTGCATAATATGGTTAATAATATGAGTTAGATTGATAATAGCGAGTGTAATAAGTATAGTAATTGTCGATCTATCGATCATATAAGCATAATATGGCTAATAATTTGAGTTAGATTGATAATAATAAGAGTAATAAGTATAGTAATTCTCGTTCTATCGATCATATAAGCATAATATGGCTAATAATTTGAATTAGATTGACAATATAAGAGTAATAAGTATAGTAATTGTCGTTCTATCGATCACATCTGCTCAATATGGTTAATAATATGAGTTGGATTGATAACAGTGAGTGTAATAAGTATAGTAATTGTCGTTCTATCGATCATATCTGCATAATATGGTTAATAATATGAGTTAGATTGATTATAGTCAGTGTAATATGTGTAGTAATTGTCGTTCTATCGATCATATAAGCATAATATGGCTAATCATATGAGTTAGATTGATAATGATAAGAGTAGTAAGTATAGTAATTGTCGTTCTATCGATCATATTTCCATAATATGGTTAGTAATATGAGTTAGATTGATAATAGTGAGTGTAATAAGTTTAGTAATTGTCGTTCTATCGATCATATAAGCATAATATGGCTAATAATATGAGTTAGATTGATAATAATAAGAGTAATAAGTATAGGAATTGTCGTTCTATCGATAATATAAGCATAATATGGCTAATAATTTGAGTTAGATTGATAATATAAGTGTAATAAGTATAGTAATTGTCGTTCTATCGATCACATCTGCTCAATATGGTTAATAATATGAGTTGGATTGATAACAGTGAGTGTAATAAGTATAGTAATTGTCGTTCTACCGATCATATCTGCATAATATGGTTAATAATATGAGTTAGATTGATTATAGTCAGTGTAATATGTGTAGTAATTGTCGTTCTATCGATCATATAAGCATAATATGGCTAATCATATGAGTTAGATTGATAATGATAAGAGTAGTAAGTATAGTAATTGTCGTTCTATCGATCATATCTCCATAATATGGTTAGTAATATGAGTTAGATTGATAATAGTGAGTGTAATAAGTTTAGTAATTGTCGTTCTATCGATCATATAAGCATAATATGGCTAATAATATGAGTTAGATTGATAATAATAAGAGTAATAAGTATAGGAATTGTCGTTCTATCGATAATATAAGCATAATATGGCTAATGATATGAGTTAGATTGATAATAATAAGAGTAGTAAGTATAGTAATTGTCGTTCTATCGATCATATAAGCATAATATGGCTAATAATATGAGTTAGATTGATAATAATAAGAGTAATAAGTATAGTAATTGTCGTTCTAACGCTCATATAAGCATAATATGGCTAATAATTTGAGTTAGATTGATAATATAAGAGTAATAAGTATAGTAATTGTCGTTCTATCGATCACATCTGCTTAATATGGTTAATAATATGAGTTGGATTGATAACAGTGGGTGTAATAACTATAGTAAATGTCGTTCTATCGATCATATCTGCATAATATGGTTAATAATATGAGTTAGATTGATAATAGTGAGTGTAATAAGTATAGTAATTGTCGTTATATCGATCATATAAGCATAATATGGCTAATCATATGAGTTAGATTGATAATGATAAGAGTAGTAAGTATAGTAATTGTCGTTCTATCGGTCATATAACCATAATATGGCTTAATAATATGAGTTAGATTGATAATAATAAGAGTAATAAGCATAGTATTTGTCGTTCTATCGATCATATAAGCATAATATGACTAATAATATGAGTTAGATTGATAACAGTGAGTGTAATAAGTATAGTAATTGTCGTTCTATCGAACCTTATGCATAATATGGCTAAGAATATGAGTTAGATTGATAATAGTGTGTTTAATAAGTATAGTAATTGTCGTTCTATCGATCATATAAGCATAATATGGGTAATAATATGAGTTAGATTGATAATAATAAGAGTAAAGTGTATAGTAATTGTCGTTCTGTCGATCATATAAGCACAATATGGTTAATAATACGAGTTAGATTGATAATAATAGGAGTAATAAGTATAGTAATTATCGTTCTATCGACCATATAAGCATAATATGGCTAATAATATGAGTTAGATTGAAAATAATGAGAGTAATGAGTATAGTAATTGTCGTACTATCGATCATATCTGCATATTATGGCTAACAATATGAGCTAGATTGATAATAATAAGAGTAATAAGTATAGTAACTGTCGTCCTATCGATCATATAAGCATAATATGGCTAATAATATGAGTTAGATTGATAATAATAAGATTAATTAGTATAATAATTGTCGTTCTATCGATCATATAAGCATAATATGGCTAATAATATGAGTTAGATTGATAATAATAAGAGTAATGTGTATAGTAATTGTCGTTCTATCGATCTTATCTGCATAATATGGTTAATAATATGAGTTAGATTGATAATAGCGAGTGTAATAAGTATAGTAATTGTCGTTATATCGATCATATAAGCATAATATGGCTAATTATATGAGTTAGAGTGATAATAATAAGAGTAATAAGTATAGTTATTGTCGTTCTATCGATCATATCTGCATAATATGGTTAATAATATGAGTTAGATTGATAATAGTGAGTGTAATAAGTATAGTAATTGTCGTTCTATCGGTCATATGACCATAATATGGCTAATAATATGAGTTAGATTGATAATAATGAGAGTAATAAGTATAGTAATTGTCGCTCTATCGATCATATAAGCATAATATGGCTAATCATATGAGTTAGATTGATAATGATAAGAGTAGTAAGTATAGTAATTGTCGTTCTATCGATCATATCTCCATAATATGGTTAGTAATATGAGTTAGATTGATAATAGTGAGTGTAATAAGTTTAGTAATCGTCGTTCTATCGATCATATAAGCATAATATGGCTAATAATATGAGTTAGATTAATAATACTAAGAGTAATCAGTATCGTAATTGTCGTTCTATCGGTCATATAACCATAATATGGCTTAATAATATGAGTTAGATTGATAATAGTGAGTGTAATAAGTATAGTAATTGTCGTTCTATCGATCATATAAGCTCAATATGGCTAATAATATGAGTTAGATTGATCATAATAAGAGTAATAAGTATAGTAATTGTCGTTCTATCGATCATATAAGCATAATATGACTAATAATATGAGTTAGATTGATAACAGTGAGTGTAATAAGTATAGTAATTGTCGTTCTATTGGTCATATGACCATAATATGGCTAATAATATGAGTTAGATTGATAATAATAAGAGTAGTAAGTATAGTAATTGTCGTTCTATCGATCATATAAGCATAATATGGCTAATAATATGAGTTAGATTGATAATAATAAGAGTAATAAGTATAGTAATTGTCGTTCTATCGATCATATAAGCATAATATGGCTAATAATTTGAGTTAGATTGATAATATAAGAGTAATAAGTATAGTAATTGTCGTTCTATCGATCACATCTGCTTAATATGGTTAATAATATGAGTTGGATTGATAACAGTGGGTGTAATAAGTATAGTAAATGTCGTTCTATCGATCATATCTGCATAATATGGTTAATAATATGAGTTAGATTGATAATAATAAGCGTAATAAGTATAGTAATTATCGTTCTACCGATCATATAGGCATAATATGGCTAATAATATGAGTTAGGTTGATAATAATAAGAGTAATAAGTATAGTAATTGTCGTTCTATCGATCATATCTGCATAATATGGTTAATAATATGAGTTAGATTGATAATAGTGAGTGTAATATGTGTAGTAATTGTCGTTCTATCGATCATATAAGCATAATATGGCTGATAATATGAGTTACATTGATAATAATAAGAGTAATTAGTATAGTAATGGTCGTTCTATCGATCATATCTGCATAATATGGTTAATAATATGAGTTAGATTGATAATAGCGAGTGTAATAAGTATAGCAATTGTCGTTCTATCGATCATATAAGCATAATATGGCTAATAATATGACTTAGATTGATAATAATAAGAGTAGTAAGTATAGTAATTGTCGTTCTATCGATCATATCTGCATAATAAGGTTAATAATATGAGTTAGATTGATAAAAGTGAGTGTAATAAGTGTAGTAATTGTCGTTCTATCGATCATATAAGCATAATATGGCTAATAATTTGAGTTAGATTGATAATATAAGAGTAATAAGTATAGTAATTGTCATTCTATCGATCACATCTGCTCAATATGGTTAATAATATGAGTTGGATTGATAACAGTGAGTGTAATAAGTATAGTAATTGTCGTTCTATCGATCATATCTGCATAATATGGTTAATAATATGAGTTAGATTGATAAAAGTGAGTGTAATAAGTGTAGTAATTGTCGTTCTATCGATCATATAAGCATAATATGGCTAATAATATGAGCTAGATTGATAATAATAAGAGCAATAAGTATAGTAATTGTCGTTCTATCGATCATATCTGCATAATATGGTTAATAATATGAGTTAGATTGATAATAGTGAGTGTAATATGTGTAGTAATTGTCGTTCTATCGATCATATAAGCATAATATGGCTGATAATATGAGTTACATTGATAATAATAAGAGTAATTAGTATAGTAATGGTCGTTCTATCGATCATATCTGCATAATATGGTTAATAATATGAGTTAGATTGATAATAGCGAGTGTAATAAGTATAGTAATTGTCGTTCTATCGATCATATAAGCATAATATGGCTAATAATATGACTTAGATTGATAATAATAAGAGTAGTAAGTATAGGAATTGTCGTTCTATCGATAATATAAGCATAATATGGCTAATAATTTGAGTTAGATTGATAATATAAGAGTAATAAGTATAGTAATTGTCGTTCTATCGATCACATCTGCTCAATATGGTTAATAATATGAGTTGGATTGATAACAGTGAGTGTAATAAGTATAGTAATTGTCGTTCTATCGATCATATCTGCATAATATGGTTAATAATATGAGTTAGATTGATTATAGTCAGTGTAATATGTGTAGTAATTGTCGTTCTATCGATCATATAAGCATAATATGGCTAATCATATGAGTTAGATTGATAATGATAAGAGTAGTAAGTATAGTAATTGTCGTTCTATCGATCATATCTCCATAATATGGTTAGTAATATGAGTTAGATTGATAATAGTGAGTGTAATAAGTTTAGTAATTGTCGTTCTATCGATCATATAAGCATAATATGGCTAATAATATGAGTTAGATTGATAATAATAAGAGTAATAAGTATAGGAATTGTCGTTCTATCGATAATATAAGCATAATATGGCTAATGATATGAGTTAGATTGATAATAATAAGAGTAGTAAGTATAGTAATTGTCGTTCTATCGATCATATAAGCATAATATGGCTAATAATATGAGTTAGATTGATAATAATAAGAGTAATAAGTATAGTAATTGTCGTTCTATCGCTCATATAAGCATAATATGGCTAATAATTTGAGTTAGATTGATAATATAAGAGTAATAAGTATAGTAATTGTCGTTCTATCGATCACATCTGCTTAATATGGTTAATAATATGAGTTGGATTGGTAACAGTGGGTGTAATAACTATAGTAAATGTCGTTCTATCGATCATATCTGCATAATATGGTTAATAATATGAGTTAGATTGATAATAGCGAGTGTAATAAGTATAGTAATTGTCGATCTATCGATCATATAAGCATAATATGGCTAATAATTTGAGTTAGATTGATAATAATAAGAGTAATAAGTATAGTAATTCTCGTTCTATCGATCATATAAGCATAATATGGCTAATAATTTGAATTAGATTGACAATATAAGAGTAATAAGTATAGTAATTGTCGTTCTATCGATCACATCTGCTCAATATGGTTAATAATATGAGTTGGATTGATAACAGTGAGTGTAATAAGTATAGTAATTGTCGTTCTATCGATCATATCTGCATAATATGGTTAATAATATGAGTTAGATTGATTATAGTCAGTGTAATATGTGTAGTAATTGTCGTTCTATCGATCATATAAGCATAATATGGCTAATCATATGAGTTAGATTGATAATGATAAGAGTAGTAAGTATAGTAATTGTCGTTCTATCGATCATATTTCCATAATATGGTTAGTAATATGAGTTAGATTGATAATAGTGAGTGTAATAAGTTTAGTAATTGTCGTTCTATCGATCATATAAGCATAATATGGCTAATAATATGAGTTAGATTGATAATAATAAGAGTAATAAGTATAGGAATTGTCGTTCTATCGATAATATAAGCATAATATGGCTAATAATTTGAGTTAGATTGATAATATAAGAGTAATAAGTATAGTAATTGTCGTTCTATCGATCACATCTGCTCAATATGGTTAATAATATGAGTTGGATTGATAACAGTGAGTGTAATAAGTATAGTAATTGTCGTTCTACCGATCATATCTGCATAATATGGTTAATAATATGAGTTAGATTGATTATAGTCAGTGTAATATGTGTAGTAATTGTCGTTCTATCGATCATATAAGCATAATATGGCTAATCATATGAGTTAGATTGATAATGATAAGAGTAGTAAGTATAGTAATTGTCGTTCTATCGATCATATCTCCATAATATGGTTAGTAATATGAGTTAGATTGATAATAGTGAGTGTAATAAGTTTAGTAATTGTCGTTCTATCGATCATATAAGCATAATATGGCTAATAATATGAGTTAGATTGATAATAATAAGAGTAATAAGTATAGGAATTGTCGTTCTATCGATAATATAAGCATAATATGGCTAATGATATGAGTTAGATTGATAATAATAAGAGTAGTAAGTATAGTAATTGTCGTTCTATCGATCATATAAGCATAATATGGCTAATAATATGAGTTAGATTGATAATAATAAGAGTAATAAGTATAGTAATTGTCGTTCTAACGCTCATATAAGCATAATATGGCTAATAATTTGAGTTAGATTGATAATATAAGAGTAATAAGTATAGTAATTGTCGTTCTATCGATCACATCTGCTTAATATGGTTAATAATATGAGTTGGATTGATAACAGTGGGTGTAATAACTATAGTAAATGTCGTTCTATCGATCATATCTGCATAATATGGTTAATAATATGAGTTAGATTGATAATAGTGAGTGTAATAAGTATAGTAATTGTCGTTATATCGATCATATAAGCATAATATGGCTAATCATATGAGTTAGATTGATAATGATAAGAGTAGTAAGTATAGTAATTGTCGTTCTATCGGTCATATAACCATAATATGGCTTAATAATATGAGTTAGATTGATAATAATAAGAGTAATAAGCATAGTATTTGTCGTTCTATCGATCATATAAGCATAATATGACTAATAATATGAGTTAGATTGATAACAGTGAGTGTAATAAGTATAGTAATTGTCGTTCTATCGAACCTCATGCATAATATGGCTAAGAATATGAGTTAGATTGATAATAGTGTGTTTAATAAGTATAGTAATTGTCGTTCTATCGATCATATAAGCATAATATGGGTAATAATATGAGTTAGATTGATAATAATAAGAGTAAAGTGTATAGTAATTGTCGTTCTGTCGATCATATAAGCACAATATGGTTAATAATACGAGTTAGATTGATAATAATAGGAGTAATAAGTATAGTAATTATCGTTCTATCGACCATATAAGCATAATATGGCTAATAATATGAGTTAGATTGAAAATAATGAGAGTAATGAGTATAGTAATTGTCGTACTATCGATCATATCTGCATATTATGGCTAACAATATGAGCTAGATTGATAATAATAAGAGTAATAAGTATAGTAACTGTCGTCCTATCGATCATATAAGCATAATATGGCTAATAATATGAGTTAGATTGATAATAATAAGATTAATTAGTATAATAATTGTCGTTCTATCGATCATATAAGCATAATATGGCTAATAATATGAGTTAGATTGATAATAATAAGAGTAATGTGTATAGTAATTGTCGTTCTATCGATCTTATCTGCATAATATGGTTAATAATATGAGTTAGATTGATAATAGCGAGTGTAATAAGTATAGTAATTGTCGTTATATCGATCATATAAGCATAATATGGCTAATTATATGAGTTAGAGTGATAATAATAAGAGTAATAAGTATAGTTATTGTCGTTCTATCGATCATATCTGCATAATATGGTTAATAATATGAGTTAGATTGATAATAGTGAGTGTAATAAGTATAGTAATTGTCGTTCTATCGGTCATATGACCATAATATGGCTAATAATATGAGTTAGATTGATAATAATGAGAGTAATAAGTATAGTAATTGTCGCTCTATCGATCATATAAGCATAATATGGCTAATCATATGAGTTAGATTGATAATGATAAGAGTAGTAAGTATAGTAATTGTCGTTCTATCGATCATATCTCCATAATATGGTTAGTAATATGAGTTAGATTGATAATAGTGAGTGTAATAAGTTTAGTAATCGTCGTTCTATCGATCATATAAGCATAATATGGCTAATAATATGAGTTAGATTAATAATACTAAGAGTAATCAGTATCGTAATTGTCGTTCTATCGGTCATATAACCATAATATGGCTTAATAATATGAGTTAGATTGATAATAGTGAGTGTAATAAGTATAGTAATTGTCGTTCTATCGATCATATAAGCTCAATATGGCTAATAATATGAGTTAGATTGATCATAATAAGAGTAATAAGTATAGTAATTGTCGTTCTATCGATCATATAAGCATAATATGACTAATAATATGAGTTAGATTGATAACAGTGAGTGTAATAAGTATAGTAATTGTCGTTCTATTGGTCATATGACCATAATATGGCTAATAATATGAGTTAGATTGATAATAATAAGAGTACTGAGTATAGTAATTGTCGTTCTATCGATCATATAAGCATAATATGGCTAATGATATGAGTTAGATTGATAATAATAAGAGTAATTAGTATAGTAATGGTCGGTCTATCGATCATATCTGCATAATATGGTTAATAATATGAGTTAGATTGATAATAGCGAGTGTAATAAGTATAGTAATTGTCGATCTATCGATCATATAAGCATAATATGGCTAATAATTTGAGTTAGATTGATAATATAAGAGTAATAAGTATAGTAATTGTCGTTCTATCGATCACATCTGCTTAATATGGTTAATAATATGAGTTGGATTGATAACAGTGAGTGTAATATGTGTAGTAATTGTCGTTCTATCGATCATATAAGCATAATATGGCTAATAATTTGAGTTAGATTGATAATAATAAGAGTAATAAGTATAGTAATTGTCGTTCTATCGCTCATATAAGCATAATATGGCTAATAATTTGAGTTAGATTGATAATATAAGAGTAATAAGTATAGTAATTGTCGTTCTATCGATCACATCTGCTTAATATGGTTAATAATATGAGTTGGATTGGTAACAGTGGGTGTAATAACTATAGTAAATGTCGTACTATCGATCATATCTGCATAATATGGTTAATAATATGAGTTAGATTGATAATAGCGAGTGTAATAAGTATAGTAATTGTCGATCTATCGATCATATAAGCATAATATGGCTAATAATTTGAGTTAGATTGATAATAATAAGAGTAATAAGTATAGTAATTCTCGTTCTATCGATCATATAAGCATAATATGGCTAATAATTTGAATTAGATTGACAATATAAGAGTAATAAGTATAGTAATTGTCGTTCTATCGATCACATCTGCTCAATATGGTTAATAATATGAGTTGGATTGATAACAGTGAGTGTAATAAGTATAGTAATTGTCGTTCTATCGATCATATCTGCATAATATGGTTAATAATATGAGTTAGATTGATTATAGTCAGTGTAATATGTGTAGTAATTGTCGTTCTATCGATCATATAAGCATAATATGGCTAATCATATGAGTTAGATTGATAATGATAAGAGTAGTAAGTATAGTAATTGTCGTTCTATCGATCATATTTCCATAATATGGTTAGTAATATGAGTTAGATTGATAATAGTGAGTGTAATAAGTTTAGTAATTGTCGTTCTATCGATCATATAAGCATAATATGGCTAATAATATGAGTTAGATTGATAATAATAAGAGTAATAAGTATAGGAATTGTCGTTCTATCGATAATATAAGCATAATATGGCTAATAATTTGAGTTAGATTGATAATATAAGAGTAATAAGTATAGTAATTGTCGTTCTATCGATCACATCTGCTCAATATGGTTAATAATATGAGTTGGATGGATAACAGTGAGTGTAATAAGTATAGTAATTGTCGTTCTACCGATCATATCTGCATAATATGGTTAATAATATGAGTTAGATTGATTATAGTCAGTGTAATATGTGTAGTAATTGTCGTTCTATCGATCATATAAGCATAATATGGCTAATCATATGAGTTAGATTGATAATGATAAGAGTAGTAAGTATAGTAATTGTCGTTCTATCGATCATATCTCCATAATATGGTTAGTAATATGAGTTAGATTGATAATAGTGAGTGTAATAAGTTTAGTAATTGTCGTTCTATCGATCATATAAGCATAATATGGCTAATAATATGAGTTAGATTGATAATAATAAGAGTAATAAGTATAGGAATTGTCGTTCTATCGATAATATAAGCATAATATGGCTAATGATATGAGTTAGATTGATAATAATAAGAGTAGTAAGTATAGTAATTGTCGTTCTATCGATCATATAAGCATAATATGGCTAATAATATGAGTTAGATTGATAATAATAAGAGTAATAAGTATAGTAATTGTCGTTCTAACGCTCATATAAGCATAATATGGCTAATAATTTGAGTTAGATTGATAATATAAGAGTAATAAGTATAGTAATTGTCGTTCTATCGATCACATCTGCTTAATATGGTTAATAATATGAGTTGGATTGATAACAGTGGGTGTAATAACTATAGTAAATGTCGTTCTATCGATCATATCTGCATAATATGGTTAATAATATGAGTTAGATTGATAATAGTGAGTGTAATAAGTATAGTAATTGTCGTTATATCGATCATATAAGCATAATATGGCTAATCATATGAGTTAGATTGATAATGATAAGAGTAGTAAGTATAGTAATTGTCGTTCTATCGGTCATATAACCATAATATGGCTTAATAATATGAGTTAGATTGATAATAATAAGAGTAATAAGCATAGTATTTGTCGTTCTATCGATCATATAAGCATAATATGACTAATAATATGAGTTAGATTGATAACAGTGAGTGTAATAAGTATAGTAATTGTCGTTCTATCGAACCTTATGCATAATATGGCTAAGAATATGAGTTAGATTGATAATAGTGTGTTTAATAAGTATAGTAATTGTCGTTCTATCGATCATATAAGCATAATATGGGTAATAATATGAGTTAGATTGATAATAATAAGAGTAAAGTGTATAGTAATTGTCGTTCTGTCGATCATATAAGCACAATATGGTTAATAATACGAGTTAGATTGATAATAATAGGAGTAATAAGTATAGTAATTATCGTTCTATCGACCATATAAGCATAATATGGCTAATAATATGAGTTAGATTGAAAATAATGAGAGTAATGAGTATAGTAATTGTCGTACTATCGATCATATCTGCATATTATGGCTAACAATATGAGCTAGATTGATAATAATAAGAGTAATAAGTATAGTAACTGTCGTCCTATCGATCATATAAGCATAATATGGCTAATAATATGAGTTAGATTGATAATAATAAGATTAATTAGTATAATAATTGTCGTTCTATCGATCATATAAGCATAATATGGCTAATAATATGAGTTAGATTGATAATAATAAGAGTAATGTGTATAGTAATTGTCGTTCTATCGATCT